>NW_028279762.1:0-69246 GCF_059751315.1 Micrasema longulum
TTTCCATTTATGTAAATACTAACTAGAAACTTTTAACATAACTTTTTTACTTCGATTTTAATTATTGAATTACTTTCATTTATGTTTTTTTTCCCTTACAATATTGTACTTAAAAAATTCAAATAGTTAATTGATAAACTTAGCATGTAATATAATATGTAAACTTCACCGGTCCATTAGAGTTAACTCTAAATTTATGTACTATAAAACCACATTATTAACACATTATAGAATTTATACAATGGTTTCAATATGTCGGTACAAATATATACATTTATATATAATGTGTACAATTACATTATGAGGATAACTTTTACTGTACAATAATAATATTTATGCTAAGTACCTACTTGTTACAATGTATCAGTATTATTGTACATGTTAGGGAGGGGGACTAAATATATTGTGTGAGGGTGTGTATTTACTAAATATATTGTGTATTTATGTATGGGTGTGCATATATGTGACAATGTGTAGTAAATATAAGTTGACTTATTGAACAATGATTTTCAAAAAATAATTGTTTTTTTCAAACCTTTATGAGGAAAGCGATAGCTTGTTGATAAACCACCTTATCAATCGATTTAAAATTGTTAAGAATGCTCTGGCCTAAAATCCAAATTCAAAAATATGTAAAAATTTCAACAAAGTAATAAAAAACAAAAATATAAATATATATGTAAGTACTCATATACACACATACGATTACATCATTAAATTATTATTGAGAATAATATTCCGGCACCCTCCAACATACCCGTCAAAACAGCTGTTCCAATACATGAAGGTGCTGGATATGAGACAACTGTACCTAAAAGAAGCACTTACACGCTTTTGGTCGAACAATGAGGAGAGGTCTCAGCAAAATGTCCGTACGAGGTTTTCCCAAAGCATGAATAATGACATACCCAAAACCCGTACGACTTTTGCTCTTTCTTTTGCTTTTGGAGGATCTTTGTGAACACCATATGCTCCAACTAGGTAGCGGACATAGAATGATGATGATGATGATGACTTTTGATAGGTTGACTATCAAACAATTAGTAAAAAGTTAGTGCAAATACCGCTTTTTCGCTATTTCGATCAACTCTATTTGATGTTCAAACGTGTATCTTGAAAAGAATTGGTCCAAAGAAAAAAAATATATGAACATTTTTAATAAATTTTATTTTCTTAGGCTTTCATATTTTTTATATTAAATCTATAGGGACGTAATTAAGAGCAAAAAAACTTTTTTTTTTTTAAATTGCGGCATGAGCGGTGGTCGTTCAAGGTCACACACGGTTTTACTAACCTTTGGGAGCCTGAGGGTGAAAAAATTCCGCGAGCGCCTGGGCTGGTATTCCGAACGCGTTTACAGCGCGCTATAATGCGTATTTAGTACGTAAAAACACGCTATACCGCGCTATAATTTCGTCTGGAATACTAGCCCTGAGGGGATACTACGAATACCCCAGCTAAAATGCTATAAATACGTCTTAAAAAAATATTTAAAAAATGTCTTTATAATTGTCATGGTATTGTTTATAAAATTTCCAGTTTTCTACGAAATTCATACATTTTTTCATAAAATACTGCTGCGATAATATTTTATATGGCAGCGCGCTCCTCCCGCTGCCACGTTTTGGATACCACTGATTGAAATTACGCCACTAGCTAGAGGGGCGGTACGGCGGGCGGTCGGGAGAGGGATGAGCGAGTTCGTAAACCATATACAGCGTGTTTGTTAATTTATTTGAATTAATTTTAAAAACTAATAATATTTTACAAAATAATATAGAAAAAAAATCACACAGCTCAATCTTAATGTGTTTAAAATTGTTGGTATGTTTCCCAAATAAAATACAATAAAGTATAACACGGCACGAATTCCTTTTATCGGTTACATAGGTAGATATATTATACAATTTTACAGAATACGACGACTAAAAATAATACAAAATAGTAATTTCTATTACTCCACAGTAACTCCATGGCAAAAAAACTTTGAAAAATCACTAAATCGATTTAAAAAAAATTAAGTACAATAAAAAAAAACTCGAGACCTTAAAAAATCTAAAATATGAAATAAAAAAACTTGAAAATCAAATAATCAAGAAATAAAAACTCAAAAATCGAACAACGCCGTGTAAAAATTTATATAATATGCAAAATTAAAATAAAATCAGTATTATTAATATTTAAAGTATTAACTTTGCTGTGAAACATTTTACTAAATGTTCTTAAATATTTGTATATAACCACTTACCGACTTTTCTGTGTCTACCGTTTTCAAGACGTACCCGTCTCTTCGTCAGGACACCAATTAAACCAACATGCAAAACCCACTATACACCTTCACCATAGTTGTTGCACAAAAAAGAAAAGACGGGTACGTCTTGAAACCGGTGGACGTAGAAAAGTCGGTAAGTGGTTAAATACAAATATGTTATAACATTTAGTAAATTCAGTATTTTTGAAAAGTTAAAAAAAAAACCGTAAAATTTCACATTTTATGAACAGTTTGGACAGAAGTACTTTGTTTCTTCTCGTTTGTGTTTTATACAAATGAATTGTTCACAAATAATACACGTTATTTTCGTTTTTCTGTCAGATATACGAGGACAGAAACTACATCGACCCCGTTGCTTAGATGGGTTTGCTGCTGAAAAAGTGGATGGTTGGTCTACAAAATATTTTTCTCCCGTTTCCTCTTCAAAGAGCCGAAACGCGCTTTGTTGAAGCTTATGATGAGTGGTTGAAGCAGCTCGTTTTCGCACATTATTTTTAACTAATTCCATTGCCAAACTTTGAATAATTTTTTTTCTTCTACTTCGATCATTTTTTTCCATTCCGGATATTTCTTTGACCAAAGTAAATAAGAATTTAATGCGGCCATGTCGAGTATGTCAAAAAATATCCTGAGTGGCCATCTCCTTGTAACCCTTGAGCATGAATATTCTCTTGTCATTTTGTCACCTAAATCAACCCCACCTTTAGTTTTGTTATAATGCAAAATGATTAAAGGTTTCTTTTTATTTCCACTGTCAACACTTTGGTCATAAAACTCAGTCGTTAAAAGATTTACAGCAGTTTTCATCTTGGGAACATATGATACCAGGGTCATGTTTTTTGAGAATCCAAAAAGTGAAGAATACATTTCCCTTGTGGGAGATTTTTGGAATTCTCTAGGTATTTCCCTTTTGTTGCTACGCATTGTGCCTGTTATTGAAAGTTTCTCCACCATCAATGATTGTGCCAAAGCCACAGACGTGAAAAAATTGTCGACTGTGATTCCCCGTCCACTACCGAAATACGGTGCTGCCATTTCCATCACAACCCTTTGGCCCTGATTTACCTCACGGGCATTATTAATTTTTCCTGTATAAATTTGGGCATTACAAATATATCCACTATCGGCATCTGCTGCTACCCATATTTTAATACCATACTTCCCAGGCTTACTTTTGATGTATACTTTAAAAGAACATCTTCCCCTAAATACAGCTAAGCGTTCGTCTATTGTCAAGTGAGAACCGGGGGAAAAGTTTTTCATACAATTTTGTATAAATTGTTCGAACACAGATTTTATTGCTTCATCTTTTCGACCTGATTGTACAATTCTTTCCTCTCTCGTGGCTTTGTCATCAAATCTAATTTTGGTAAAAATAAATTTGAATCTATCACGTGACATCGCACCTGCATAAAAGAATTGTTTAAATAATTTATTCGATGTCCAAATTTCACTCAAATGCTGCTTCCTTCCTCGGTTTTTCCCAGCTGCCAATAAAATACCAATGAAAGCGTGCATTTCGTCTTCGGTTATTTCTTTAGCCGTAATGTCCCTTTCTTCATAATATTTTATAGTAAAACGTATTATTTCACTTATCATTTGAGGAGTAACAAATAAGAAAAATATTTCTTTCATGGTCCCCGCAGTTTCAGATGCTCCAGTTAATTTGGACGTAGGACTAATTATGTTATGGGAACGTGTTGTTGAAGTAGAAGGTAGAATATTGCTCCATTGGTAACCCGATTTAGAAGCGAAGACGTTTTCTCCGTCATTTTGGCTGTTTTCTTCTAAATTAACACTATCCTGGTCGAAATAATCAGATTCATCGTAATCTTCGATTACAAAGTCATCTGTTTCAGAAACATCATCTGAAGATTCTAACTCTAAATCACTGTCATCACTGGAAGACACTTCAATATCCGTATCGTTTAGAAGCTGCTCAATAACATCATCCGTCAATTTTTTTCTACTCATTTTGAGATTGGTAAAGTAAAAAAAGGTTTTATAAATTTTAAAAAATTCACTTATTATTCAAAAAACACCTTTGTATTCAAAATCCAATGCGCAATATCCAGATAGCTAAGTATAAAAATTATGTTTATTTGAAATTATTAGTCATAATAATACTTTTTTCTAAACACCCTTAGCATGCAAAATCTTACTCGCGTAAACTGGAAATTGACCGAAGTATCAAAGATCCCTAAACTGTGGAGCAAATAGCAAATGAATTGTGATGCATGCTGTTTGCGCGGGGGGGAAACAAAGACAAATGTGAATTATTATTAAAAGAGTTCCGCGGAAAAATATTTTAATATCTTCGATACATTTGTAACATAATGGAGTAGAGTTATGCATAAAATGAAATCAATATGATGATTAACAAAAAAGGTATTGAACAAATATGCTACTTGGGGGACCCCAGATACCCCCCTTAGGCACGTGAGGGCTAAGGGCATTATGTCCACCGATCCTGTTAAGTTTCAAAATATGATAACTTTTTTTGTCAAAAAAATTAAAAAAGTACACACCGAATGACCTTGGAGAGAATACCGCGGAGATTTTACCGCCTTCCATCTCGAATTTATTGCGATACAAGTAAATATCGTTTTTGCTACCATTTATGCTTGCAATATACACATGTATGTTCATAAGGATGAATGACAATATCCGACTAAGACCCTCCATATAATCTTTCAAACTCACAGTGAAAGGGGCAGTGAACGTAATAAAGTTAAATTGAATTGAAATAATATACGAAATTAGAAATTTCAAAAGATCTACTCATTTATTGACCAAAATATTGTTTTTTTGAATGAGTAAAACCGATAGGAAGACCCACAGTCTTTAAAACGGTTTCGGGTATGTGGAGGAATGTACTCCTGCTCCGGGGAATTACGCTTTCGGGAATTTTCCCGCGGTACATCATTACTTGCACCTCCAGTACCTTATGCACCATTGGGTGCGAATAAGTGTTTGATGGTGATGAACATAATGTCATTGTATTATTTTAGATGTTTGTAAATCTAATATTGTGGATCATCGTAATATATAATTTTTATTTGAGAATAAAAAATACTGTTTTGTAATCCACTGTATTTGCTTACACAACCGAATATATAATATATGTATTATGTATGTTTACTTGTTAAATAACCCTAAAGAGGGAAACATTTTGTAGCCAAAACTAGACAGTCAAATTGTACAAAAAAAAAAACTTTTTTTTTGTTGTATAATTTGATTGTTTTGGTAATTTTGTTGATAGTTAATTTTCTGCTTACTAAAGTTGAAGGTGTAAACAAGGACTTATACACTCGCATACGTTAATGTTTATTGTATGCAATTATTACTTTATTATGTCTATATAATGATTTAAATCATATATACATTCAAATTAACAATGCACTGGCCTATGCACCATTAGGTTCTGATAAGGGTTTGGTGATAATGTATTTCAATATAAATTTTACCGATGTGTATATAAACTTACTTTAATATAAATAAATATTCGTTTTTATAAACGATAAATCGATATTAATATCGAAACTTATTTAAACGAATAATGGCGGTACATTACTTTTTCACTAACACATTCGTAAAAACTCTTTGCGATGTTCTTATGAATATTTTTAAACCTGTTATTATAATCGAATATTTTATATCAGTTTAAAAAAAAAAAAGGTATTTATTTAAGAGCAATATTTTCCGAATAATAAATAATTTACATGAAAACTAAAAACTGCACTAATAAGTGCATATTATTTATTTTTACCCTTTCTAATTTATATTATAAATAAGTGGGTTATATTGTTCATTTTGTTTATATATGTATTTTTAGTTTAAGTAAAATATTATTAAAAGTGTTTGCACGTAATTGATGAAAAATAAGTAGTGCATTTTTTTATTTTAATGTTTCTGTATATTATTTTTCATTGTTTGTAAAGCAAATAAATACATTAATGTCAGGCGGGATGGGATCTCTATGAAGACGACAGATATTATTTAATAATACGCTAATTAGCAGCGTGGTTTATTTACATTTCTGTGCGTTTGACTTAACGGTTCCTAATTTATCATTTTATTTGTGAATAAAAACTAGCAGATTTAAGATATATACGAATTAAAACATATAAACAAAATTTAAATAATAATACGTTGTGTATAAAAATACTTATTTAGTCATGTTTCTTACAATAAAAGGAACATTATGAAAATTCATCAAAAATATTTAATACGTTCGGTATTTTTTTACTTGTCTAAATCACTCTATAGCTAACAATATATTGAATACTTAAAAATGATACAGTTTTTTTCTATTAAGCTAACGAAATAGTAAAAAAAATCAATGCCAACCTAGCCAAATAAAAAATATCTATCTTTGCTCTTTTGCCTAAATTTTGGGTTTCTGCCTGATCAATTTCAATATATGAAATTCAATTTTAAAAAACATGTTAGGTTTTTAACACAGAAAAAATAATTTTAGTTTGGTTAAATTAATTTATCAATTTTTGAGACCAAATCTCAACTCCATAGAACCAAATTCCTGTGTATTGAAAGCAAAATACAAAACAATTGTGTTTATAAACAAAATGAACAAAAAATCTTTTGAACATAGGGAACAAGATTTTTTCCAATCAGTGTGAACTCGGATATGAAACTAGAAATAAAAATGAAGTAAGTCTGCCATTTAGTAAGAAAACAAAGACACAGAACTCGTTGGTTCACCGAGGTGGACTATCAGAAATAAGAGTTTAAGGAAAGACCATTAGAAATAAGAGAACAAAAAAAAATCATTTCATTTGAATGTTAGTTGATAAAACATGTGTGTAGCAGATAAGTTAGCTCTTAAAAAGTGATTGCATTCGAGTTGGTCTTAAAGAATTTTTTTAATTAGTGAAATGTTAATAATTATTATATATTTTAATAACAATTCGTCGTCGTCATTCCCTTTCCGTACCTAATGGTGCTTAGATTACTGCAGTGGTACACAAATCGTAGCGTATCTTGATCATTTTTTGTTACATGAAGGTAAGATGATCAGTCTTACGCTTCAGGTACCAGTCCAGGCACTATGAAATATTCTGGTGGGAAAACACCTTTTTAAATAAATATTTCTTATCAACCATGTCGGGAATCGAACCCGAGACCTCTTGCATGGGAGACAAATGCGCTTATCATTACACCACGAGGCCGACTAATAATTATATATAGGTTGATATATTAGCACATTCATGTATTGTGTTTGTACTATTTAAGGACAAAACAAAAATAAAAAAAAAACAAAAAAATATTAAAACCCATAACTTTATCAGACAAGAAAAGCACGAATATAAAAATGTAAAGTTTTGTAGCATAATGTATTTCTTTATATTAAATCAGAGCTACAGACAGTATTACATATATGAAATAATTACAGTTTTGAAAAAAATGCCTCAAAAGTATCGAATATTTCAATATATATATACATTTATATTTGTTTTTATTTTATTTATGAAATATATAATACATATCTAAGATATTATACTCCCAGGAATTTAAAAAAACCTCATTTGGGACCGTAAATAAAAATGAGACATTTTTGTGACAATACATAATATCATACATAGTAAATACATCCGAAATTGTAAGAAAACAAAAAGAAACATAAAGCATAGTACTTTACACCATCTATATAAATAACATTAATAACTATCACTATCAAAAAGATTTAAGTAATATTTTTTAATTACGACACTTTTGAATTGGCTATTCGATTTTCCGTGTTTTAATATTTATTTAAAATTCGGAATGGTCAATACTTTCCAGAAACCTTTTTCCGAACTTCGTTGAGCAAAACTTAGGTACATGAAAATTCCCTGATTTACGCGTTATTATTATTATATTTATTAAATTATTTTATAGAAATACACCATTCTTTCTCAATGGTCCCCTTGATAAAACCTGTGTGAAGGAATATTTCTTTTATTAAAAAAAAAGGTAATAATAATAACAAAAAATAGAAAAAATACCTAATTAAAAAACACCTTTTTCTAAACAGAAATGACCGAAAAATATTTTTTTACAATAATAATAATATTACGAGTACAATACATAAGTTTTTATGTATTTTTTTAGTTAGTGTATACAATAAAGCATTATAAGAGTAGGCATATTTATTTTATATATTTTTAATTAATATTTTTTCTTTCATTCTTCATACTTCATAAGTATTTTGAAAAAACAACGCATTATCCATAAATAAAAAGTCGATTACGGGAATAATCTAATTCGGTTATTCGAACTATTAATATTGATAATAATCGTTTGCGATTAAGCACACCCCAACAGATTTATGTCTGACAGACCGGGTCGTATTCATTTTACAACGCGTGTGAAAAGGTAACAGATTTTGTATGCGTTTGCAGGATAAGCGCGGTAAAATATCGGGTAGTATGGATTTGCGTGGCAGGTGTGAAAACGGCCATACTTTCTGGTGCGTACGCCAAAGCGCGCAAAAAATACGTGGCTCCGAGATGAACATAGAATTTGATTTATTTGAATTTCCAGTAAAAAAAACATTTGGACTTATTGCTAAACTAAATATCTTTTGGCCAACCAAAAACAGACTGGTGAAAAATTGGTAATTTTTTTTACATAATAAAATTAGTAAACAACTTTTCGAATCATGGCTGTTATTTATTTTAAAAAAGCATCAGCCATTACAACAATAAATACGATATTTATAAATAAATAAAAAAATATAGGCCAATTATTTAATTAGTGGGCAGATACAGCTTGTATATAGCTTGTGTATTTATTCGTAAAAAATATTTTGTTATCCACAATTAAATTACGAGGAATTTGGGGCCGAGGAAAAAAATAAAAAGAAATATATTTAAATGTTTCGGTAGTTTACATAATTTAAGGGTTTTGAGTTATTTAAAAAAATATTTTATTTGTATTTTCAAATACAATTTTCTCAATCGTATGATAAATTAAAAAGTTTTTTCGTTGCTCGTATTCAGGCCCCTGTCTTGTCGAAAACAAAGAAAAATAGGCGAAAAATGACGAAAAAAAACGGGCGCACTCTCTCCGCCAGTTGTGTGTGGACGCTTTGACAATTGGTTCAGCCAGCGCCCTTTGATCTGTGCTAAAAAACCGACAATATTACGGTTGCGCGCCACCGCATGTGCCAGCACGTGTACCAGCGCGTGTACCAACCAGCACCAGCTCTGCCGGTCACAAGTCACAAATTGAATACCCCGTTTACGCGTTTACCAATACGGATCTCAACGTGTAGAGCTGCTTACTGAATACATGTCTATTGTCTATGTGTTTGTATGTTAATTTAGTAAATTTGTCTGGCTTCTCGTGAACATACCACAACTCCACAACATAACGTGCTATAAATCATATATATTTATTGTCTGCTATAGAATACTGACCTTGAATCTAGAATGTTAGTAGGTATCTATTCTTCACAAATTCACATGGCCTAACCTCTACGCTAACTCTTCACATTACCTAAAAATGTTTGCTTTGTCATTAAATAATAATTACATAATACAACATATTTTGTACTAACGAGAAATGGTCTTGAGGTTTTTATATTCGTTTTTGGTGTATATATTTAGCAAAATGTTCTTGGACAAGTATCGTATGTTCACACATGGGTTTTCTAACGTGGGATGCAGTGGGATGTTTGAAAATTATGATATAAATATTGACTCACCTACGAAGTTCTCGTCGATCAGCCAGTTACCACTTTGCGGCTAAAATACAACTCTCAGTTCAAGTTAGTTATGAAAACTGATCACTAATCACTGGATTTTTCACCGCTCGGGCGTGGGTATTGCGAGTATTACCTGCTCGTAGTATTGGGTAGCAGTCCAGTCCCCTTCACTTTTGTCTCTTTTAATTCAAGTTTTTATGTACTTAGAGTTGATATCTAAGTACTAATATTTGAATAATAATAATGTAGGTGCATACTCGTGTTCTGCTATGTTTATATAAACTATTTTTGTTTTTTATCTAGGCACATCAACATATGAAACAATCAAAAGATTTTTCCCATTTCTTACATTAAAGTGATAATACTTAAAACATTATATTGATTTATTTCGTGTTTCATTGTTATACAATAATATATATACTTATATAAAGCTGTTTTAATTTGGTTTGTAACATTTTATTTTTGTTGATATCGCGTCAGGAACGTTGAACCATTCCGCACAACCGCAAAGTAACAATGCATTGGATATTATCTATATATATATATACATATACATTATAAGATGTAACTTAGGTAACATCAAAACTTTGATGTTTTTCTCTTTGTTAGATTTTTTTTTTATTAATAAAATAGAGATTCGATATACACATCGTAGTGACAATATTTATGTAATGTTGAATAGGAAATCTAAAATGGCGGCAAGTATGAGCTCGCCGGGGTAGAGTAAGACGATGGGGGAGCGTTCGTGGTCACCGGGCGCTGAAAGGGAATGGGACTGGGAGGAACGTAGGAGTTACCCGGAGGAACGGAACTCGGGTCGGGAGTGGGAGAGTAAGGTATAGGAGCCAAATATGAGTTCGCAACCGCGGGTCGCTGCACTGGCGGTAACTGGCTAGATGTGGGGTATCCTTGGGTAGGGGATAAGTAAGCAGACCCTGGTTGACTGGGTCCGCTCGATGGACGAGGTCGGCTTCTGGAAGGTGTTGCGCTCGGAGGCACGTACGAATTCAAAGGCCGCGGGGAAAAAGATATGGCTGGCGATGGAGACGAAAATTGGGATTGACTCGAAATAGAAACAGGAGGCAAATAATTCGGACCATCTGTAGAAACAGGTTTCGGAGAAGTTACAGATACGGTATTCGGAGGTAGATAGGCAGGACCAGATGTGGAACTGATCGAGGACGAAACAGATACACCAGCTGTCGAGATCGACGGTTGCGGATAGTTGTAAGATCGATCGGTGGATGTTTGCGGCTGTGGAGATGATGCAGGGATCGAGGACGAAACGGACACGCCGACTGTTGAGATCGACGGTTGCGGATAGTTGTAAGATCGATCGGTGGATGGTTGCGGCTGAGGAGATGATGCAGGGATCGGGTATGAATAATCCATGGATGTTCTTGGAGGGGACGAGGATGATTGCGGTTGAGAATACAAAAATGAAGGACTCGGTTGTTGGGCGGCGGAATATCCGGACTGACCCGCTGAAGATTGATACCCTCCGGATACATTGACTTCGGTATTTTTTCGCTTTGGTATAATATTAGTTGCTATAACTGGACGTCGATCGGAACCTTGATCGGGTGCGGGATATGCGTAGTCTCCCTGATTACGGGGCGCTACAGTAGTAGAACTCTGCCTGGGTTCTTGATACTGGTATGCAGGTTGCGTTGACTGAGTGGCTGCGGGTACCGTAGATTTAGATATCGGGTTAGGCAAGTCGAATGAAATAGACGGACGTTTGTACTGATAACCAGCTTGACGCCGCTCTCTAAACTGAAGAAGGTGGTTTGGTAGGGGTTCCAATTTCAACTTTTGTTCTTTGGAATGGCGCCCTTTGGGTTCTAACTCCGAAGGTACTTGTAAAAATCTGGGCTTATGATTTCGGGAATCACGAATGCGTTGTTTGTTAAATCTTCTTTCAATATATTCTCCATATGTTATGCCTACTATAAAACCAATGAGAAGCATGCCTAGACGAACTTTCTTGGTATTCATCATCATCTGAAACAATGTAGGTATCTAAATAACCATTTACTTTATTTGGCTGTAAAACACTTAATAATTTATGTATGATTGTTCTTATCTACCTGAAGATTTTATTGATACTATAACGATGAAACTTTATTCGATTCTTCCAACAGACAGACATTAACGCGCTCTAATGTCTACAGTCTCCGTTAAGTCTCCCCGAGAAAATACCGTGGACAGCTTTTTATATTTATTTTACAGTCATCTAATCTTAGATTGCATTGTGAAAGTTAGGAATATCTCATTATGCTGGTAGTGTCTTAGGTCTAACCGCAATTTTAATGGAACAACTTAACGAGATGTGTTTATTCAGAAGATTAGTAAATCATTAAAAAACTTTAAGACCTTTGACGAAATGTAAAATGCTGAAATAAGTTAGATGAAGTGCGTCACCCGTCACCGTCAGAGAAAAAAGGATTTCAAGGAAATTTAATGAACCTGATCATACCTACTGTGTACAGTGCACCGTATTGAAGTTCGTAGTGTGATGTTACAAAAACAAACAAAAAAACTGTCTGTTGGATGCGTCTATGAATGCAGAACATTTTATAAACATTAAAAAAAAAACAAAATGCAAGCACTTTGCACATTTAAAATATTTTCAACTGAGAAATTCAAATGGCAAAAAAAAATACACTTTACATCAACCAAGTAAAGGTTCACCTAGGGAAATGAGGAAATGTTTTTAAGAGATTAACAACAGTAAATCATTATTACTTCCTTCCTAGAATACAATAAACCTTTAACTTATTAATCGAATTTTGCGGCTAGCGCTGAAAATAATAATTAAGTACAAATTGTATTTGTGTCCGGGCGGATAAAGATTACAGTTCTACAGAGGTCAGTCCGTCTCCTAGTTCGGTAGTTCGTGCGTTCACCCACCATGATTGAGGTCCTCGGTTCGATTTCTGGAAGGTGAATATTGGTTTTAAATGTGAAATATTGCATTATTTCTCGACTGGTACCTGGTACCTGGAACCTGCCTGCCTTCGCCAGTATAACACCTATTCTCCTCTACGCTTGCGAATCGTGGCACCTCACTAGGGCCCAAAACAGAAAAATTCTGAGTTTTGAGAATAGGTGTCTCAGAAGAATCTCGGGTGTAGGGTGGTTTGATTTTGTAAGGAATGATGTAATAAGATAACGGACCCAGCAAGCAAACTCCGGTGACAACTATCACCAAGCGGAGGCAATACGGTTGACTTGACCATGTGCTGCGGATGACTCCTGAGAGCCATGCTTGCCTACTTTACAAGGCATCAGGTTCTCGACGTCCTGGACGTCCATTACAGTGTTCGTCGGCAGTTCGTGTCAGAACTATGGGACGCGAACCTGACTCGGGAGGATGCGCAGGAGCTGGCAGCTGATAGAGACGCTTGGAGGATCTTTGTGGACACCATATGCTCCAACTAGAGAGCGGGTAGGAAATAATAAATAATAATAATACCTGGAACATAAGATTGCGATTACCTATCCTTCAATGCAACAAGATACGCTGCAATGAGGAACTTCAGCTCCACGGGTAATTGGATACAAAAAATGTTTTCTTACGCGCGGTAAAAATTAGAACGCTAAATTATAAGGCAAAGTTTCTTGAAAATGTACGGAAAATTATTTTTTCAATAAAAACGAACTACTTTGAAAGACGTCACTAGTTCATATGAATCAACCGATAACAAGAGAGTTTTCAAAAACTATGGAGGGATATCTTCAAAGATATCCGGTTTACTTGCCGTCAACGGACCAATCGAGAAGAAGCGGAAGAGAACTTGAGATGTCACACGCGGATTAATTTCAGAAATACAAAACTTTAAAAAATCATAGCGCTGAAAATACCATGCATATTTTTTTGATTGACCCGTTTATCAACATTTTTTTAAATCACTGAACTTCCTCATTGAAGTACCTACCTACCAATGCAGGGGCCTATGCTCCGCCGGGTGCGGACATAGGAATGATGATATACCTAACAGTGTTCTACTCGGTCTGCCACTATTGAATAACTTAATACGAATTCCATGCAAGTCATATTAAAAAAATAGTAGAGTAAGTCAACGGATAAGCGAGGTTCACTACCCTTCACATCGTTCACCATGGTTCATGGTTGAATTCACATTTGGTTTTTTTCTTACGAGAGTCTTGACAGAAGATAGGGTAAGCCGTTCAGTGAATGAACACTCCCCAGTAAATGAACAAAACGCATATTTTTTTCTAAAATAAGCAAACGGTACATTTATACTGAACCGTGTATTTTTTTTTGATCGACAACATTATTTTGTTAGTTAATGGTAATTATCTGTATCTGGCATGGACCAGTTACAGAATGGCCGTGTTGTGAAAATCACATGTTGTAGTTTGTTCAGAAAAAGTAGATTTCAGATAAAAGAACAGTGTGTTTTTCTCGATAACTCTGTGGCTACTCTTGACACTAAAATAATTAAATGAATTATTCTTTTTGTAAAACATGCCTTAATTCCTTGATTTAAATTCATTTTATTCGGGTTTTGGCGATATTTATTAAATTACCCTTTACTGGCCCACGAAAATGTCTTAATCCAATAAATGAATGAACGGGTGTTCATTCACTGGTACCTCCGTAAATTTTGAAAAATCTAGTTAATGAACTAACGTGTATTAGAAATTAGTGACTTAAAATTAACAGTTCAATTTCTGGTTTTTCTATTCCAGAGAATAAAATAGTATTAACTACCGACGGCGACGTTCAATGGCATCAATGCAGCCGATTCTAATCTGGACGAGTACCTTACTCCTAACGTCCTTACTGCAGATCCGACTTTTAATCCTTTAACTTTAAAGACCGTCGAAGCTACTGTTCTTCCTAAGAAAAAGAACCCGATGCCCCTTATTTTTTTTAAGTATCCTGTAATCGCATTAGGTAAAAGAAAACTGTTTAGACAAAAAAAACCTATGCCGTTTGGCTTGACAGGTAAAAAATACCAAGAATATTTGAAAAAACAAGACAGTTTGATTGATTTACTCTTTTTATTATAAATTATGCCAAAAATTCATGTTTCTTATTTATTTATTTAGCTAATTTTGGCATAATTTTTGCAGCCTTTTATTTTCATCGTAGTAGGAACTACAGTATTGTTTATTATTTAAACATTTTTATATGCCTATAATTTTAAAACAATTTTACAAAATCATAATAATATTGTATAATTAATAACGAATAATATTCAGGTTTCTAAATTGATTAAATAAAATAATTTAACTGTTCATTGACTGGGTTTTATTGTGTTCATTTACTAAAAATAGTGTTTATTCACTGGCAATTTCGATCGTTTTTTATATTTATTTATTGACGGACACTGTCCATGTTTACAATTTATAGGGTTTAAATATTACAATAAAAGAATAGTTTAAAACATTTTTAAAAAAGAAAAGAAGCATTGACAAACATAAGGGACATCAAAACAAGATCTGGACTATTTATTTAGTGCTCGTTTAAATCGTTGTGAACTTAAACCAAAAAAGTCCAGATCTTGTCTTGAGTTAACAATACGGCAAAGACGGGTCATCGGAGAATTAAGGCCATAGTTTTTTCTATGCTGATCGATGAATAGTACTCCATTGTTTCTTAACCTACGAGTCGGAATATTGAATTTTACTTGACCCAGTAATGATGGAACATCGATTATACCATTTAGTATGCCGAACATATACTTATATGGAGTCGGACTGATTCAGTGTGATGTATGCGATTGGTATGCCAATTCTATGGTATGGAGACCAGAACACGGAGTTATCTGGTCCACGAATAAAGAGTTTTGATTGTACGGACATTAGTAAAATCAGAGAAATATTGATTAATTAATAAAAATCTAGACATAATATCTCAAAATACTGAAAACGTTTTCTTTTTTAATAACCGAGGATGACATAAACGTAAATACCGAAAATACTTTTTAAAGTTGAAAAAATCCTCAATTGTTCATTCACTGGATGGTTTACCCTTATTAGGTTTTGTTACCAGTTCAAACAAAATAATATATTTGGGGAATATCTAACGGGAATCTAAAATGAATAAGGAATTATTTATTTTAAAATCTGGAAGTAGAGCACACATATAAGTAAATGTACATCTTATGTGTGCTCTAATAATAATAAATCTCATTTGTGGAAATAATTTGACACATATTATGTGTCTTAATTTTATCTGAATTTTGATGTGATATGAATGAAGCTTTGCTTAATTTATTACTATACAATTTCATTCAAATTTATAACGGTTTGCCCATTTTTTATTTATTTGACATTATATGCGTATTTATTTAATCTCCTATGGAATATTAATTATAAAAATGGGAAAACTAAGAAAAAAGATTTAAAGCGAATCGCAAGTGTTCGAAGTATTCTAAAATAAATATATTTACTGGCTTAAAACGGGGAACTAGTTGAGCAGTTTAGATGTATCATCAGCAAAAAAATAAAATATCTATGTATACTTTCACTACTTATCAAAGCTTTTGTATATAGCTAAATGTAAATTACATTAATAAATTTGTAAATATGTAACCATAAAAAATAATTTTAAAAAAACTAATAATGGCCGAACAAAAATTAACTCGCATAAATATCATATAAAACAGTAGTTTTCTTATATTCTGTCAAGTTTTATATTTCTTTAGATTAATTTACAAATGTGCGCATTTCAATAATCCAGTCAAAGCGGCTGATGAGGAAAATAATAAATCTCACCTAAAGGAAATGCCCCATTAGGTGTAAATCTATCGTCTTGGTCCCTTTATATCGCGTCACTGTGACGTGAGTGACACGTGACCTGATTTTAAGGAGAAAACGAATTTCCGAGTTTGCCGCTTCTCCGAAATCTATTTATGTCTTGTGAAACGTCAAAATACTTTTGAGTTGAATTATGTTTTTTTTCGGGAAGAAAATGTAAAAAACTCTATCTGTAAGACAGGTTGGAGAAGCCGCAGTAAGTGTATCATACGAATAAAATTGTAATTCATATAATCTGTCTTATTTAAATTTAATACCAAAACCTAAAACTATTATGAGTAGTTCGCTGTGCATGAATTATTTTGAATGTTTGCTTTGTTTTGCACCCTATTTTTCGTGAACTTAGTTTATGTAACGAGGCACACTAATATCGGAAACCATGTCTTATTGTATTTTTCACGATAGTTTCGATCCTTATTGAATATTTGTTTTAAGGTTATGATAAAGTGGCGAATGTAATTACCGACACTGTGCCCTGTGCACTGTGCTGAGAAATGGTGCAGACAATGTGCTCATTGGAAAACGGGAGCGCGGCCTCTTCCTCAGAAGATGTTTCAGAAACAGAGGACTTCTACCTGTTATTTTCTACCAACATTAATATTTTGCCCAATGAAATCCTAATTTTCATATTTTCCCTATTGGATTTCGAGAGCATCCAATCGGTAGAACAAGTCTGCCAGCGATGGCACATCCTCGCCATGTCTGCGGCCGTGTGGGAACACATGCGGGTCGTGCTGTGCATGAAGAACTACAGGCAGATCGCCGAGAATATTCTGCCGAGGATAGCGTCTCGCCTGAAGGTTGTGAAACTGCAGTACTTCAAGTTGTACAGCCAAATAAGAGTGCCTTTGACTGCCTGCTGTCCTAATATCACCAACCTAGAGATATCTATATCGCAAGTGGACCAAAGTATTTTCGAAGATTTAAAAAATTGGCCGGAACTTAGATTTTTGAGTTTTCGTAATTCGCTTATTTCAAGAACTATTATTGATGAAAATGACCGGAACTACACATTCGAAATACCTTTTGACTATTTGAGTAAATTGGAAACAATAGTTCTTTCCAATTTCGCATTGACCCCTTCAAGTTTGAATAGCATGCTCTCGTGCGAATATCTGTGTAACATAAACATAGAAAAAATGAAAAATATACCTAGTCAGTTTCTAGAGCTGTTGGTTTCTTCCAAACTTCACATACTCAAACATTTGTGTATTTATGGTGATACATTGACCGACGAAATTATGAATCTGCTTTCTCAGTGTACGGCTCTAACCACGTTACATATAACTACTTGTAAAAGTCTGTTCGACTCCAGTTTACTAAGGTTGGTAAAACTCAAAGGGCTGAAATCCTTGAAACTGCGACACGGTTATTTCTCTACGAGTGCCTTAATAAGTTACTTCTCCACTAATATATTCCAAAGACTGACATTCTTGAGTTTGTCTCGCTGTTTACACGTCACGACCAAAGTAGTTCTCACCATCAAGTCGAATGCTCCCAAACTAATGGAGTTATCCTTTTATCAGTGCCCATTTGTGATGGACCAATCTTTTGATAGATCTGAAATACAACAGTTATTTACTTTTCCCCTTTTACTGGATTGATCTTAAGTTATTTTTATGTTAGAATATCTCAAATCAGTATTTTGATGTGGCAGTTTGATTATTCTCTATTTAATTTAATTCGTATTTAAGCTGTTTACTCGATTATTATATTATCATATTTTACGGAACAACGATCACATACTTTTCTAGTCTGAAACTAAAATATTTATAAGTATTTATTCAAATTTGATATAGTATTTTATTATTTAGTTATTGATTCTTTAGTTTATGTTTTGACAACATAATTGATTATTAATATTGTGCAAGTGTATTTAACTGATTTTACCAATAAATGCTTGTGAATGTTTAAATGGATGTCTATTTGTTCGTATAAAAAAGAAAGTAATTTAAAATGTGAGAACCGGGTTGTGGTCCCGTAGCTAGTCTCGCGGACTCACGGATCAGAGGTCCAATATTCGAACCCCACTCTTCCACAACTTGATTCCCATTTTCTAATAGTGAGCTATTTACGACTCGTTTAAAATGGCCCCCAAAATTTAAATATTTAGGTAAATCATAAGAACGCAGATATTTTAAAAATAAATCTGCATTTCTTCATATGTAAAAAAAAGTCTTCATCTTCAGCCTGTAGCTTTACGCGTCGAGTTCTTTGAATATAATATCGAGGCTATACCGACAGAATGCATTAAGTCAAAAGTCTTTATATACTTCAAATATTTTCAAATACCCAGTGCAAGATATTGATTTCAAATTTTATGCTACGTCTAAAAAAAATATTACACTTTCAAAGCTTTGAAAAAAATGAAAATAAAAGAAAATTGTGTGAGAAATAATGCGTTGAACTAATAAAAAAAGCTTTTAATGCGATTATCTCGGAACTTGCTTTGACGACTCAATGCATTCTGTAAGTAAAGCCTCGATATATTCTAGGGTAATTGTAGATAGTTTTGGGGATATTGTGTCTCCACGTCGAACTCCTCTTTTTACGGTACCTCTTCAGTTAGCCAGTCATCGTAAGGGCCAATGTCAGATTCATTTATTTTTTTGACGACATTTTGTAGTGGGTCAGTTAAAATAAAATAAAAAATATTTAACTATTTTATATACACGAATTATAACATAGCTGAAAAGTTCCTCTCCTGTAATATTGCGATTTATGACATTGGCCTTTTTAGATCCTAGCTGTGGCTCTGTGGAACTAAAAATAATTAAACAATACCGTGTCAAACTATTCAAACTGATTCCCCCAAGAATGTGGGGATAAATAATATTCCAAATTTTTGTAGACAAGGCTGGATTTCACTCCCTAAGGAGTTAATATGATTGAAATTTATTGCAACAGTGGAAAACATTTTCGAAGTCTTGATGGCTTATGACCTGAACATTGGCTGGTTTAAGTGGCTACTTTACACACTGTAACGCACCATTCTGCCTATGAAACATCCACATTTCCTTAACTCTTCCATCTGTTGCTTTTTGGGAAGTAAAAGAGCTGCAACTTTTATGTGGGTGAGATTCATCTGGCTGAATTATTTCACAAACAATTTTTTATTTTTTTCACTTCTTTTTATACCAGTTAGTTGAATCAAAAACAGCCCTGTAAATGCCTAGACTTCCATATTCCTTCTCAAAAATGTTTTCCCTCTTTGTTGTAATAAACTTTAATATGGCGATATTCAGGGAGAATGATAAATATTTCACTGTTTTTAGAGTGAAAAGACCTCGGAGTAATAATTCGCGATCCACTTATAGAGAAACCCTTTCCACTCTATTGCATAGAAAAAGAGCGTTGCATATTTTTGGTTTAACAACAAACCCGTAACGGACAGATTGTCGCTACGCTTGATATTCTCGACCTGAGTACGTATGACCCATTTTTTTGCTGTAAGCTGTAGCTAACTTTGCGATTATTAATCCTAGAATGGTTTTTGTCTATCCATACGGACATGCGTCTCCATAAGCGGGCCGGGAATTATTGCTCTGGGGAAAAGATAAACTAGTGAAAGGAGTCGGGGGACAGTAAAATTGAGATTTAAAATCAAATAGTTTATTTCATTAACAGTAACTAAGAAAAAAAACAGTTTTAAAAATTCTTGCGTAAACAAAATGTAACTGCAACAAATCATAAGTAACAAAAATAACTTTGCAGGAGGGAAAAAAATCGTTTAAAAGAATGGTCATTTCATCTTAAAAATGTATCTTATTGAAAAAAATATAAATTGAAGATTGCGTCAAAAAGCTTTTTAATTAACAAAAAAAGTAAATAAATGAACCTTCATTGATAAGGTAACTGAAATGTATAAAATTTCAACATGTTTTGTTGCATCTGAGAAGTGAACAAAGGGCATTATGAAATTGATAACTTCAGCTTATGTATGTATTTAGAAAACCTAGAAACTTATTTGTAAAAAAGTTTGTTATTTATTTTAAAGGCATGTACACTGAAAACTATATTAAGCATAAAACCATATTTTTTTATGCCCAGGCGGTGTGTGAAATTACACCAGAACCCTAAGTGTTTTCGAGCCCGCCTCGTTGAGTAACACCCGCTATTCTCGAAGTCCTGGATTCCATCCCGTCAGGGTGGATGAGAAATATTGATGTTCAAGGTTGTTTAAACTGCAATATTTCATTGTTCCTAATTTGCATTGCATTGCATTGCACCTAAAGCGTAGGACTGATCATCTTATCTTCGTGGAACAGGTGATCGAAATGTGCTAAATTTGGTTTGGTAGTACCTGAAAAATTAAATACTGAATTTCATTTAGTTTCGGTTTGATCGAATTGCTACTCCAGTTTGTAGTTTTCAATAAAAAACGAGACAAGCACAATTTAACTAATATACATTCTGTCAAATAAATACCGGAACTGAGTAATTTAAAAGGCCCGCGTAAATGATTATTCAGAATTTTTGTTTTTCGCTTTTGTTGGCACAACTGTACGCTATATTGACGCTAAGTTTGAGCCCTTCAACGTCCAATACTGAAGAAAACATCGACCGAGTGAAAAAAATTGTGCTTAAAAATCGTCACTATAGTAAACTAAACACCTCTCACGAATCGGTTTGAATGATTTTGGTTGATGTTTTGGGCATAGGACGCGTCTGTTTTCAATATTTTTTTTCAAATACAGTAACAAGTTCAACTGGCTAAGGACACACGGGAACGAGTCAGAACGGACCCCACATTCATAGAGCGCATCGTAACTGGTGACAAGACATGGGTTTACGAGTACGACATGCAAACTAGCCAACAGGCATCGGAATGGTGCTTGCCCGATGAGCCAAAACTGAAAAAACACATCAAAGTCGCTCGAAAATCAAGGTCATGCTCACTGTTTTCTTTAATATTCGTGGTATCGTTCACTCGGAGTTTCTTCCTAACGGCCAAGATGTGAATAAACATTATAATTTGTTCGAGAAAGAAAATCTTTGGACAAACAACTCTTAGATTTTGCACTACGATAATGCACCGACTCACAAAGACATCATTGTGAATAAATTTTTAAACAAAAACTCAAGCAATGTCAAAACTTCAATTATCGCTTCGTGGAACTCGTTTTTACTCCGGAGTATGTCTACAAAAAGTACATGGATGACTGGATTGTTTTTTGGAAAAATTGTATTGCTTCAGAAGGAGCCTATTTTGAGGGAGATTTAATAAATTTGATAGAATAATTGATTTGTGGTTGTTTTTTTGACTCAGTCCCGGTATTTATTCGACAGAAAGTACAACAACAATGAATTAATTCATCTAATGACACAGAAAACCAGGGTGGCATTCTTTGTTACAAATGCATACGCAAATATACATTTGCAAAATAATTGCTGTAGAACATGTTAAACAGTTCTTTGGGCGGATCGTAAAATATAGATAGTACAAAAAGAGAAATGGTTTTAATATGTTTAAATTAAACAAATGGATCCAAATTGAATTCAACAACGGAACAAGGGTTGCTTAGTTCAAATTTCGCCAGGACAGTTGGGTGCAGAACGCCCATTTTGCCTATTGGCTTTCCTTTTAGTAACACTTCTGCACACCTGCCGGGGAAGTAGGCCGGATCTGAAAACAGAAAAGTTCCATTCGGTTCATTTTCACAATAACACACCTTTACACAAAAAGTGTATCAGTATTTAATCAATTACTAAATATTTTCTTTTCGCACATATATTTTTACATTATATTTAAGTCAATTAAAGTTATAATAAAATCTATGTTGAATTGCTGCCCCGATGCAGAAAAGCCCGAATAAATAAAAATATGTACATCATTATCAAATCTTAATCCGCACCTAATTAATGGTGCATAAGGAACTGCATTGGTAAGATACGTACAGTGCTCGATCATATGTTACAGAAAGGTACGGTTATCAGTCTTACGCTTTAGGAACGATGAAAATTGCAGTGTGAAACCACCTTTTAAAAAAAATCTTTTATGTTGACCCTATCAGGAATCGAACCCGGGTCGTCGAGCGTGGCAGGCAAATGCGCCAACCGCTAAGCTGTGAGGCGGACTCGACTCGCTCGATTTCTTTTTTCGGGATTTTTATATGTATTCTTCGTCCGCCCGTACAGACAGATATGATGTACCACTCGGGCAAATTAGCCTTAACAAAGTGGTCCGATAACAGAGATATAAGTTTGCGAGACCTTCCGCCTGCCTGAGGTAGTATCCAGCCGCCTTACTCCAGGGGACCGCCAGGAGCTTCATGAAGTTGTCCAGCAAGCCGTGCACCACCTGGAAGGCGGCCGCCTTTCCCAAGTGGACGCAGCAAACGTGCCGTGAGTTTCTTGCACCCACCTCTGGAAAGATTTATTGCGATGAAACATCACTTCTGTCTTGATAATAGTTATAGACCAGTAATAATACAATAACCTTGTTCTTTGGATCTCAAGTGTACAATCGCTTACCGCATAATTCATAAAAATACCATCCAAGATTGAGATAAAGAAAAGGAAACTGAAATTCCTGCCTCCATAGGCACCACTGAGGCAGGGAATTTTTTTTTACTTGTAACTAATTTTTTTTAATAAGTCACTACAATTTACATCTGCCGATACCGATTATTTTTTAACTAAGCCATTACTAATGAAATATTATTTATTATAGAAGTCATGGCAAATGCCACCTCCCCATAATGGCAGACGGGGAGGTGGCATTATTATCTATGTAGCACGCACCTACAGCAATATACCTATTCATGCAAAACGCAACCTCTCTTATAACGATAGCCCAGCAGAAGCGTTGTGGTTAGATGTTCAGCTCGGCAACCTTAACTTCTTGATTGCAGGTGTATATAGACCACCATCACCCAAAGTCCAAAATTTTTGAAGATGATGCAAAGCTGTATGCTAACCCACTTACTGAACTCGACTAAAGCAAGACCTTAACAGTATTCATGAATGAACCAAGAAATGGTTTCTCACACTCAATGTTAACAAATCTACAGTTCTTCACATCGGCTCGAAAACCCCAAACTTATATATAGTCTAAATGGTGTAGATTTGAAAGCTGTGAAACAACAAAAAGGCCTCGGAATAACAATAACAGATAATTTAAAATGGAAATGTCACACATTAATCATAACAAAAAAATCTAATTCAATTATCTACTTTATAAAAAAGACTTCTCATAATATATAACACCGAATATGCTACTAAAAATCCTATATCAGACCTACTCTCGAATACGGGTTTCAGAGATGGAATCCCTAATCCCCCTTAAGGATATCAACTTGTTGGATAGAGTCCAAAGATGAGCTACAAAGTTGTCGCCATGCCTACAACAGCTTCCATATGTGGAGAGACTGGAAACTCTCAGTCTCACAAAGCTGCAGGAACGGCGGTGAAAAGAGAAAGAGGTGACCTGACATATAAGATACCCAACAGTCACTATAGCTGTCCAAATTTGGATCCCATGTTCAATCAACAAGATGCTTGTCTTCGAGGCCTCAGTTTCAGACTGGAGAAAAGGAAATTCAATCTAAATCCACAGAAGCTTTCCTAAGCAATAGGGTTGCTGATGGTTGGAATAAGCTACCACAAGAGCTGATCTCAATGTGTAGTCTCAATGGGTTCAAAAATAGACTAGATTTGTTTCGGAAAAGTTTAAGTACACCAACCACTATCGTTAAAATAGATTTAAGCATATCAGCTTTAAGCTGCTCGCTTAAAATAAATATAATAATAATAATAATAAAAGTAACAGATGGATGATACATCTATCCATCCATAAATCATAAAGCTGGGTTCACACGAGCACACTACAACAGACATGGCAATATTGCCTTGTCCCGGCTCTGAACATTTTGGATTCGCGGGACAGGACAATGGAACAATACAAAAATTTGAATGTAGTTCACACGTGGAATGATGCAAAAATAAATACTTGACAAAGTGTGCTACGAGCGAGTTTGCGAAAAATACTATTTATTTTATACTTTGGTAAAGCCATCATTTTCTATTCATATATTTCAAATGGTATATTCATGGTTTCCTTTATTTATTACCTATGTTTATTTTTTTAGTTTTTTTAAGCAACTCAATAGTTCATTTTCACAGCCTCACTAATATGTCCTTGATATACCTAAAATGAATATTATAATATATATATTTTTTAAAGTAGTACAGGTGAGTGCAGATTCGTTATAATGCGATGTTTTTCACAATGCAGTGACTTTAGAAAAGAAACTAAAAATAGTTAAAATTAATGATAAGTTTGCAGTTGTAGGTAGGGGTTTTAAATTGCCTGAATCTACAGTGCGATCAATTGTGCAACAAAAAGACAAAATTAAATAATCTTTGGGATCATTTAAAATCTCAAAATGGAGAAGTTTTTAAAGCAAGCAAAGGTTGGTTTGATCGATTTATACAATGATCAAACTTGCATTGCTGTAAAATAATTGGCGAATCGGCTAGTGCAGATATAGAATCAGCTGAAAAATCTCCCTTTGATCGCGAAATTTCGCTTACCACGGCCATGTCCAGAACGTATCCCCCGCAATCAACGAAATCGTTGGAGAACGAACCTGGATAATAGGAGTGAAACCCGGGCATTTCCATAGCAGCTAAAATTGCCTCTGCTGCGTTATCTCAGCACTGTTTGTTCTTATAAGTTGGGTGATCAATGCGCTATAAGCAATCGTGTTCACTATATATACATATTAACTTTGTAATTTCTTCGGATGATCGTCCATCTATGCGACATTTTTGACAGAAATGCGCGGGTATGACACGCACGCGCAGAGAAAGTGGCTATTGTCCTTCTTTCCTGTTTGCGTGCAAGCGCACGAAGACAATATGGCCGTGCATGGTGGTGAGGGTAATCCATTGTCCTGCGGAGATAGCCTGCCTATTCATCTCTAGAACAATGTCTCGATCCATTGTCATGTCCTTTAAATTTATGCTCACACAACAATAGGTCCGATGCTGGGACACGTCAATTTCGTCCTGTCCTCGTGTAAACCCTACTTATAACGAAATTGGTACCTAGATCAAATGTATAATGACTAAATTATGTAGAATTGTACAAAAAAATTTTTTTTATTTAATTTCTTATTCATACCTGCTTTAACGTCCTTGAGAACAACATCACTGATCTCAAATAGCCTAATTGGTAGGGGCATTTTCTTATTAGCTGAAAGAGTTTTCAAAAGTCCCGGAAGTAACAGCGTCCTGGCCACTTGGAACTCCAAAGTTTTGGGATTGGAAATGTGCACGGCAGAAATTGATTCAATAGTCACTCCGAGTTTTGTCGAAATATCATCGCGGGAACACTGAAATAAATGTGTAAAATTCAAGAGCCAATAATTATTCCGCCCGGCCACGGGGACAGAAATAAGCGGGTCTATTTCATTTGGATTATTAAAACCCGTATCATAGAGTTATTGATGTTACATAATTTTGTATTATTCCATTTGATGCATTACCAGAGTGAAAGTTAGGGCTTCGGTGCAGCCAGCCTGGGCGGCTGCCATCCTGAGCTGCTCTGAGAGTTTGTTGACTGGAAGTTGGCAAGCCGAACCAGCCCCCACTACTGTCTTTCGTGTCTTTCCTTGAAGAATCTTATTGTATCTAAAAACCAACAAAGATAAACTTTGAAGAGTTTTCGTGTTACCATACGCATTGTAAATTTCACTAAAATATAAATAACTAAATGCAAATCTCTATACTGATAAATATTTTTCTTTTGAGTATAAACATTTACAGAACAATCTTGATTGCATATAACCTTTGTTTTACCTCATCTATACTATTTTATTAGATATTGTGTACTTTTTATTTTAATTACCTTTTTACGCGATTTTTATCACTCGTTACATAAGAAGATATTGTTAATTACATCAAAGAATAAAATATTTTTAAAATGCTGTGCATCCACATTCTTTTAGCCCTCATGTATATCAAATAGTGCATTGATTCACCAATAATTGCTTATCTTAAATAACCTAGCTTAAGAGTATAGGCGGTAGCGAATAATTTTTATGAATAGATATTTCAACATTGGTTTCGTGTCACTCGAAAATGCCTCCCCGGTACTGTGCGAAAAAGACAACTGCACATCGGACTGATTAAGCCTAATTAAAAGCACCAAAATTGACGTTTCCGTTCGTTGTCCGTCCCAAAACTGAATTGATTTTGTTGTTTTTATTTAAGAAAGAGCATCAGAATGATAATGAAATTCTGTGTCAGTACTTTCTGCATTTTTCAAAAATTTTTATCATATTTGTATACCGTACGTCGGCAAACAGCAGATAAAAATGAGAGCTTTTAAGGGTTTTTTGATGGTTCTAGTTCCCACAATTAACAATTTATCGAAAAAATAAAACAATAGGGATACAATGGTAAATATCTATAGGTGTATAAACAATAATTGCTCTGATAACATAATCCAGGGAGGAAATATGGGGATATGTTTGTATGAAGAAAGGTGAGACCGTGTTTCCTCTTAATATAATAGAATAACTTGTTAAACCTCTATGTTTAGAGGCTTGTCAACAGAAAGAGAAACGGAAAAGAAGTTATGAATAAAATCCAGACAAATTAAGAAAAAATATTTCTTGGATTTTTTTTCTTGCAACTGGCAGGAATCGAACCCATAACTCCAGTTTTACAGATGGCCATATAACCAAGTTTGCTACGACAACCAGTGGATAACTATTCTATTAGGCTATCTGCAACTATGTAGGTACAAAAAACAAAACAGATATGGTACAAATTTTCTCCATAATCAGACAAAAGGCAGAATTGGACAGTAGAATTATCTCACCCGTAAGATATGGCAACATCCTCGTAAATATCACAGGCATGGATGATGTCGTGTCGGAGAGGAGGAACTTCCACGACCAGCTCGTCACCCGAGCGCTCGGAGGGGAGGCACATTCTAGTCAGAAGCTTAGCTAAAGAGTCTGCAGATTCGCTGGAAAAAAACACGAAAGAAAGTTTAATACATACATTATTAGTCACATTAAATTTTTGCTATTTTAATTCCGAGAAGAATTCTACTGTTCATTATTACTAGAGTTTCCAAATAAACAAACCAGCCGCGTCATATCCGACAAAGAATGGCCCAATGGCCCATTTCACACGTATCGTCCAAATCCACAAGGCAGAGTAAAATTAAGATAGAGAGACATTAATTTATTATTTTGTATTTATTTGAAATTCGTTCAGTGGCAAGTCTCGGTTAAAAATCCAGCAAAAGGAAATCGAGTGGAGATTCATTAGTCTTATGGTGTAATGGGTTTTTGCGTTTGCCTCTTATTAAATAAATAACTATAATAAAATAATAATTATAATACAATAAATATCAATCCACGCTAAGTTATCACGCCGTGTGGATTTTGGCTATGGTATGAAATGGGCCAATCACACAATATCACTTAATGGGCTCGCGATTCGCACGAGTACAGCAGTCCAGTCACTGTAAATGTACTTTAGTTACATAAATGACATAGACCAATAACTCCAGTCAATCGTCAATAATTGTTATTTTTAAGAGAGTTTACACTTAGATAGCTTATTGGATTACCAAATGACAGTGTAATCAATCAATAAATATTGTCTCAAAAAGTGTATAACATGAAAATTTGTTCAGTCTGAAGATGATTGTGATTACGTCACTTATGACAAAACTGTGGTAAAAATTTAAGTTTTCAAAGCTAATTACTCACGTTTTATGAAAGTCATAATTAAATTTCCACCTAGACATGTCAGTATCCATCCTAAATTTATTATGTAATGCAAAAATATCTTCCTTCAAAGCCATAAATAAGGAACCTCGCTGAAATTTGTCTGGTGTCAAGAATGCGATGAAACCGGCTATGTACTGGGTAACAAAACTACGTTGAACATGTTAATTTAACAACCACAATAATCTGAATGTTTTACATGTAAAGTATTTTTATATTTGAGAATTTATTCGATACCATATTTTTGTCTTCATGGCACCTCGTTTATTTTACTTTACAGGGCACATATATCTGTTATTACACAAATTTGAAATGTATCTAAATACAAACACTGATATTGATATTAGGTATAAATCAAACCCCTCGGTTTAGTCTTACTTTTCTTTAATGACCATTAAGCGGATTAATAACATTCTCGAAGAATGGTTTAACATCTTTAGGGTCAGGAATAATATGACTTACTTTATTCCAATATATTTATTGGTCTTTTGTACATCAACAACTTCAGATCGGTATCGCAGTTCAGGATACAGTTGGCACGACCCATCGGGGCTGAAGACTTTACACTTCTGGACAGAATATGGCATGGAACAGTATTTGGAGAACATACAAACTAACGTGTCCAGCACGACGACCGCCTGGAAGTTACACAAACATTAGTTGCTGCTACAACAATCTGAAAGTAATATGACTTTTGGCCAAAGATGATTGGTTCTACTTCTCAATTGAAGTGCACAACCTACTTCCATTATCCATTAGGACAATCGGAGACATGAGTGGATGAAGGTGTTATGTGACAAGAGCAAAGAGCAGAGATATTTGGGGATATAGTTTATAAACATATAAAATGTTTATATTTGTAAAAATAAAATAAAGTGTTCAGTAGACTCAAATCAATGTTTGATTTCTAATTATAAGTTTAAATATGGAGTTCTACAAAATAAACACCAAATCAATCAATATATAGTTTGAACACCAGTACAATTATTGATAATTAACACCATTCATTCGCTCTCAAAATCGGTTTTCTGCTACTTTTTTATGGTGTATTGGATTTATGTGATAGGGCTGTACATAAAATATTTATTTATATAATATAAATAACACATTTTCAAAAATTTGCAACCATAATATTTTCATTCACATCACTCACGTCTTCAAACTTTAAGTACTGTCACTATAAAATTTCTATCAAGAAATTAATAATGGAGGTGGGTTGCGTACGGATTGATGCATCAGGCCAAATAGCTAAAAAGTGTTTATATTTATGAGTTTTTAAAGCATAAATGTTAAAAGCAAAATTTTGTTAAATAAATTATGTATTTAGGGCATGTTTAAAAACATATATAAATGTTTTACCCGGCACAGGTGAATTAATTTTCCCCTGGTGAGGGAACATTATTTTGAATTTCATAAAAATTACCGAAATTGTTAAAGAATAGACACCAAATAAGTGATTAAAAAATCTAGTAAGACATTGAGCCTGGTTCAGATTGGTCTGATCTGGTGATAAGCAAAATGACAAAATTGTAGCAGTGTATACAGCCTTAAGGGTTAAATCTAGTACTTGTCTGCAAACAAATAAATACCTTAGCAAGATTAGTAGCGGTGCATTCGATAAAGACATTCTTTGTATCTTTACTAATTTTAGAATGGTCACCGTTGATAATTGGAGGCAATGACAAGACAACTCCATTCCTATCCTTGATAACTGGATAGACAGGACTATCCCGAATGATTCCTAAAAACTGCTTTAACTGCGCATGATTCTGGAACAAACAATTATGGTCAATTAGTTAGGCACCACATAAAAATGAAACTTTAAAAACATAATGTTTAGTCAGAGAAACAGTTTGTAGTCTCATGGACTTCGCGGACTCACTTCCGAATGTGAACCTTTGAAGATTCAAACTCCACTCTACCACAAAGAGGTTTCCATTTTATAATAATGAGTTTTTTACAACCCATAGAAAATGTAATTATATATTTGTATATTTGTTTGTAATTTTGTACTGAAAATATTTACTTATCAAAAATAAAATAAACACATTATTGTACGACATCACTCAATTTTTTTTTATTAAGTTGTAATATTACACACTTGTATATTTTTTTCTGAATAAACTAAAAAGAAAAAAAAATCATAAGAATGTAAATATTTTATTATTATTGAAAAAAAAAAACAACATTGATTACTGAGAAAAAGCTTCACCCTGGGAATACTATAAGGGAAAAATTAAATAAATAAAAGGGTACATCATCACCATACCCCTATCCACACCCGGTGGCACATAGGGCACTGCATTGATACACCAAATGCAGCATATCCCAATCAAATGTGTTACATGAATGTAGGTGTAGGCGGATGCACCAACCCCAACAGTGTGAGGCAGAGTCGGCTTACCGAGAGATTAAAAAGGTACAACTATCAAAATATCTATAAATCTAATACATTTTTTCAGTCATTTAGAACAGTTAATTGATTTTAAATCAGTCGAATACAATACTATGTGGCATAGTTATTAATTTTCACGGTGAAAACTCTATATTTAATGAAACTTACGGAGTAGAAGTCCATTATTTGGGTGGCGGTCATTTCGTCCTTTTGGTTTAGAGGTACAAATTTAATTTGATCAGGTGGTAAAGCATCATAAGTGAATGGACCATGAAGAGTGTCCAGATCATGGGTCCCAATAGCAACCAAGGTACGTTTCCTGCATATATTGTGGTGCAGCTTATCCTAAAATCAACCAGAATTTGTGCTCAGTATTACCTCGCTAAAGGAGCACGTGCTTTTTCGAAACCAGTTGGCAATAAAATAAGAAAAAAAAGATTTCAACTACATATTTTTTTATTTTATCACCGACTGGTTTTGAAGTAACACATGCTCCTTTACCAAGGTATAATTTAGAATTGGATATAAATCCAATTTTAAAATTTTAACAGTGTCTTAAGTGAAATATACTATCTCATCAGTATACGGATAAATCTTCTAAATGCATTATTGCCAATACTGAGAAAAATCTATTTGAATGTTTGACTCGAGTAAAGTCTTTTACGATCTTCCTTATTCATATTTAAAACACGGTACGTACTCGTGAAACCATCATAGTTAGGGTCAAAGCACCAGTGAATGACCGTTCAAGGTTCAGTTTGTAGTGAAATCCACATTAAAGGTATAAATTTCATTATTTAAGCGTACAAAATAAAAGAAAACAATAAAAAACACATTAATTTTTCTAAAAGAAGAACTTTTACTTTTTTATTGAAATATGAGTATTACAATTATAATCAATATTACTCTAAAAAAATAGCAGAATCACCAGTGAATGACCACTACTACCCCAGTAAAAATAATACTCGGATTTAGTTACATCATAACATTATAAAACACCCTAACACATTAGAATATGGATAAATTCAAAGAATTGCATAAGAAATAGCATTAAATAAAACACTTACCACACCTTTCCTTATAAAAACACTATCAATTTCAGAACAATAACGGGAAGATGCACTATTATCTTTTGACAACTCACAGTTCAAAACTGATAGATGTGTTTCTTACCAAAAGATGTGTCCGCCTACTGCTTATGTCATAGTTTCTAGTGTTAAAAGTTTTTTGAGTGGACACATGTAGCAATTCTTATTATATTGTGTTTTATTAACCAATGGTCATTTACTGGGGGGTGGTCATTTACTGGGGGGTGGTCATTTACTGGTGCTTTGACCCTATATTCAATTGTTTCAATAAATGAGATTTTGAAAACAAATATCTGATAAATGCAATGAATTGTTTTCACCAAAAAACATTATTTTTTAAAGTACTTTTAGTGGGCTTTCATACATGCTAACCTTGAGACCAAACCTCGGAAGATTTAGAGCATTTTATCAGTAGTTGATAAGGCTCGAAAAATTACATATACCATCGAACCTGAATATAAATAGATTGACGCTTTTTTTATTATTATTTAAAGCTTTTCAATTTCAAAGGATAGCTCACTAGGGCCCAAAATAGCAAACCACCGAGTTTTGGGAATGTGTCTAAGAAGAATTTCAGGTGCGCAGTGCACAATAAAAAAATAAGAGAAAGGACGCAGCAAACTCCAGTAACAACTGTCATCAAGTGGAGGCAATATGGCTGGCTGGGTCATATACTGCAGAAGCCTCCTGAGAGCCTTAATCATGCTTGCCTGATTCACAAGGCATCAGGTTCCTGACGTCTTGAACATCTGCTGCTGACTGTTTGTCGTCAGTTCATGTCACAATACCCCAATACCGAAAGAGAGAATCTACTTTTTTTATAGTTTTGTGTTTGCGGGGAATTTTACTGCATTTCTTCAAAAAAAATCGACAGTTGAAGCGCACGGGGTTCTTGTAGAGACTTACGGTGATCATGCTGAGTTGGAAACGACACTCAGAGATTGGTAGCTGTTGCCGACGTAAAAGCACATGCACCAACTTGGCGGCCCTTCCTGGGGCTTTAATGTAGCATAGGGGGCTTCAGTATGTGTAAGCGATGTACCACCTCCTCAATAAAGACTAGTATTTGTCACTTTCGGGGGTGGTCATCGCCATACTGAAGCCCACATATAGATTAGAATTCATGAAAATATTTGTATGCCCATAATGTGTTTTTATGTTGTTCTGTATGAGTGTTGATCGCCGCGCGGTCGGCGGGGAACTGCGGCCGGGTAGCGGGAGGGTGGGGACCTTATACGTGGCGCGAGAGAGACCGATAGAGCCGGCAAATGTGCTCGCTATCTCTCTCGCCGCGTGATTTGTGAACCTAGTACCGCCCGCTATTGGCCTAGCCCGCCGCCGCACGGAAAAATATGTTGTATATATAGCCCGCCGGGGAAAAATAAAGTCAGTCATCTCGTCACACTACTAAGGCTTTTTACTCTCCACTTCGCCTCCCTACCTCGCTTCAAACCGGACCTCATCGCCACCTGTATTCGAACACCGCTACCCCCCTGGACTTGGAACTCGGATACTCTTTGGACTGGATTTTGGACCCCGGATAATTTGGACCCTTGGATACTTCCCCGGAACACACCCCGCCGTTCCCACCGACGGAGAGATACCGGCCTTACAACCCGGTTGCCTGACTCAGGATTGCGGCCGCCAGCGCTACTCGCTAGCGACCCCGCAAGGGATCTCTAGGCGACGATACCTCCCCCGGAGCTTATCGTTCGTCGGCCGAGGCCGACTACGCCCGGCCACTCTGCGTTTGACACCAGCGCCTATAGAAATACAGTTCTTGTGACGGGCGCGATTGCTACGGACGAAGGAGTGATCCGCCGCGTCTGTTACAGTAGCGACATTTTGAAAATAATGATTTTGATGTTGGAAACATGCACCAAAGTTCGTGAGAATGGCACAGGATCGAGCGGAGTTTTAAAGTGATGGTCGCCAACCTCCGATAGGAGCATCACGAGAAGAAGAAGAAGAAGAAGTTTTTAACAAAGTATACACTTCCAAAACAGTGAATATGAAATTGTGAAGCTAGTTAAATATATGTAATTTAAGTAAATATAAAATACCAAACTATAAACATATATTCCCAAATTAAAAACAACTACAGCACAACATCATTATACTAAATTACAGACCTGTAGCTGTTCTTTCTGCACCAACGAAGGTATTTGAAATTATCATATGTAGAATCGTCACTTCCCGAGTAGAGCCATTTATTATTGATGAACAACATGGGTTCAGGAAAGGCCGCTCGGTTGAAACCAATCTAATGGTTTTTACAAACTAAGTTGCGGAAGCTCTGGATGCAGGACATCAGGTAGACTGTTCATATAATGACTTCGCCAAGGCCTTTGATACTGTCGACCATGATGTCTTATTAAATAAGCTGTATGAGATCGGTTTCTCGGATGGTATGTTAAAATTAATGGCGAGCTACCTCCAAAACAGAAACCAATACGTCTCCTACGGTCTATTCGCGTCGGAGTGTTTCCATACTTTCTCGGGTGTCCCGCAAGGCTCTAACCTGGGTCCATTGTTGTTCTCAATTTTCATTAATAATATTAAAAATGTAATTTTGAACTCGCGTTTTCGGTTGTTTGCGGATGACTTAAAACTATTCTTAAAGATGACAACTTCTGACAATTTTCGTCTTCTCCAAGCGGATATATCTAATATATCTGAATGGGGAAGGCGAAACAAACTTAGGTTTAATGTTTCCAAGTGTTCGGTCACGTCCTTCACTAGGGCCCAAAAAACTCTTTTTTTTCGCTACAAAATGAATGACCAGAATCTGATACGAACATCGAATGTTAAGGATCTGGGCGTTAGATTTGTGAGCACTCTCCCATTTCATGAACACATAGAGACAATCAGTGGTAATGCATTGAAGATGTTAGGATTTGTTCTGCGTACTGACAGGGTTTTCGAAAATACCCGCGTACTGAGAACTCTTTACAACTTCTTGGTGCGAAGTAGACTCGAGAGTGGCTCGATGATTTGGGGGCCACATGAACTGAAGTACTCTCTTATGATAGAGAAAATCCAAAAGAAGTTTCTGAGATATCTCTACATGAGAGGGTGTGGGTATTATCCTTGGCTCTACCCGACCGAGTTTCTCCAGGGTATGCTTGGCTACAACAGTTTAGAGACTAGAAGGAATGTGTATTTGACTACACATTTTTATAGATTGTTGCGCGGTATGATCGATAATTCTGAAATTATGATGAGCATTGGTTTGTATGTTCCTGATAATTACCTAAGACAGCGTCAGCATAGATTGTTTCATATTCCGATATTCAGGACCAACCTGCCTATGGTTATGCCTGTTGGAAGGGCTACCGCTATGCTGAACAACATCGCTCTGGATATTGATCTGTTCCATGTATCCGAAGGGGTTTTCCGGAGCAGGATTCTTTTACTACTTTGACATGAGTCTCTTTCGTGTATTTCTTTTTCTTTTTTATAATATGTACGTATTGAATGTACTTTTGTAATGTATATGTTATATTTAAAATAAATTAATTGAATTGAATTGAAATACGTACAGAGGAATATTTTTCTTTAATGAAATGAAATTTTCTAATAGTGAGTTATTTACAACTAGTAGAAAATGGCCACCAAAATCGAAATATTTGGGTAAATTATAAGAACGCTAATATTTCTTATTTTCTTAAAAAAAAAAAAAGTGAAAAGTTACATTTTTAATTCTTCTTTACGTAGCACTGATTAAAAACACAGTTTATGTATTTTTTTGTAATTTATATATGTTATCCTAAAAATATTAATAATTAAAATAAAATAAACTCTTGTAAGATGTCACTCCCCATTATGTACACAAGAATTGTTTATTTCTTTTACGTTATGGGAAACGTTAATGTAAATATATGTCTTTAATTAATGTAAAAAATTGTATTTAGTAGTAATATTGTATCTTTATTTGTTATCTGAATAAAATATAAAATAAACCTTAATATCTCAAAATTGTAATTTAGAAGATTCAAGGTTTCGGCACTGACCCGATGATATGTCTACTATTTGAATTGAGTTTTGAGTTATCATTTTTTTAATAAGCTATAAAATTGATTAGGTCAATATTTTATATTATTTTTTTAATAAAGTGTGTTTTCACTCATTTTACAAAATCATATACAGTATAAATGAACCGTTAAACTACTGGGAGTCTTACTTAATTCTGACCTTTCTCTTGACGCTCAAATTAGTAGAACGATAAGTTCATGCTTCTACCAGCAGAGACAAATTAAATGCATATGCAAAAATTTGCCCGTTGATGCCGCCTGTCAATTAATAAATGAGATTGTAGTATCTAGAGTCGATTATTGTAATGGTATCTATGCAGGTCTACCAATGAACAAAATGACTCGCCTACAGTCTGTATTAAATGCTGCAGCGAGACTTATTTTCGGAATCTCTAAGTTTAGTCATATCACTCCACTACTTTGGGAATTGCACTGGCTACGTTTTCCACAGAGGGTGGAATATAAACTCTGTTGGCTTATGTATAAATCACTGCACAACTCTGCTCCGGAATATCTAGGAGCTATGTATTCCAGATGAACTAGCTGACAGGTGTCTTACGCTTAGATCAGCTACGTCTACGGTGAGAGGAAAATTTATTATACCTCTACGCAAACAGCGCACTAAATTCAGTGAATGCGCATTTGCGGTCGCAGGCCCTATGGCATGGAATGCTCTCCCAGCAGAGGTGTGAGGCTGTGAAAGTGAAGTGATGTTTCAGAAAAAAACTTAAAACCCACTTGTTCTCTAAATCATTTTTAAAAATCCATGGTATGTAAATTGACAAGAGACAAAATAAATTGTTTTAATTAAATTACAAATTTAAATGCTTTAATTAAATTTATTTATCTAAAGAATCACTACGTAAAGCGCCCTTGAGGTATTATATTACAATAATGGCACTATATAAGTTAACCATAATAATAATAAATTATAACAAAAAATATGAAGGTAAGGGTGACATTTTAATTTACATACATAATAAAATTTTTGGCAATTTGGCTACTTAACAAATATTTTAAATATCACCATCTCACCCTGGTTGACACCCGATGGTGCATAGGGTACTGTATTAGAACACCAAATGCAGCGTGTATCGATCATCTGTAACATAAAGGTGATCGGGTAAGGTGATCAGCCTTATGCTACAGACGCCAGTCCAGGAACATGAAACACCGCAGTGTAGTACCACCTTTTAAATCAATATTTCATGTGGAGCTTCCTAGGAATCGAACCCAGGACCTCAAGCATGGTAAGCAAATGCGCCAACAATTTACACCAAGAGGCAGACTAAACGCTACTTGATTTCCTTATCCAAGATTTTTATCCGAGAGTAGCCTTCGAATCGAAAGTGTTGTCCAGGATTCTGGTTCTATTTCACACACAGAACTATATTTTTAACCCGCCGGGCACGGAGAAATTTAATTTCTGAAATATGATAAAGTATTATTTACCTGTAGATCGATAAAGCTGTTGTAAGCTTCCTGAGTGAAGGTGACATCCCTGAGGATGGCCGCTACGGCAAATGGCCGAATTTGGGCTGTCGAAGGAGTCAGGTGGAGAGAGTGAATATCCTCAGCATTAGTCACCGTGTATACTGGAGGTTGTAACCTTTAAATAATAAGAAAATTGTATAATAAAAAAATACTGAGTACGTATTCAGTAAGACCCAGCTTTTATATCACAGAAGAAGTCGCATCCTCGGGAGACTACTGGTTAAATCTTAAGTATGTAGACCGCTCGCCCCCTACCTATTAGATGATACTTTAAGGACCTGAGTTTGGAAGGGGAGAGTTAATAATATGAGAGCCAGTAGCCTCAGTAGCCAGGCTCTATAAAGACTTGAGCTTGGACATTAAACTTGGAAAATAGTGTTTCTGACAACAAGGAATTAAAGGAATAGTTTTTTACACTAACAAAAATTATAGATCAGTTTATAACGCTAAAATTAAAACCGGCAAAATTAATACAAAAATAACAAAGGAATTTGTTGAAATTTACATGGTGGATTATTCTATTCATAGATACCTGGAAGCCATAATTAGTTAAGTGTGTGACAACTGTGTTGTTGAACTTACTTTCCTTGAAACACCATCAACCCGATAACAAGTCCCTCGAGGCAGAGCAGGTCGTGACGATTAGCGGGAATATCAATGCGATACAATATTTCCTCAGAACCCCCTTCTGCAGCCTGCGCTCCTTGTTCCTTTGCCACCATTTGCTTTTCTGTCGTCTACAATATGACAATATGTACATATGAGGTATGAAGAATAAATTATAAAAAGCGAGAGTATAAGAACATTGGATTCAGGCAGAGGAAAACTTGCCGAAATCCGGCAGTGCCCGAACACTAGGTTCGGAGATCGGCCCTTCTGCCTGGAACCAATTGCCTCGTAGGAATAGGTTGTTGAGGGTTGGAGTTCCTACTTCAGTTAGCGATTGACAAAGAAGACACGAGGTTGCTGTTTGATGTACATTTATTACATGGTGAATAAATAATGAATTATGTCAGGCGAGTGTTACGGCGATAAGGAGCTGAAGTAACTGCACTTGAACTACATGCTGGAACTGAGTGAACTGGACTGACTGCCGTTAACTGGTCGACTGAACTTGTTGGGCTGACTGACTGGCGTTGCGTCCTGTGGTCTCTTTATAGACGATGTTCCTTTGTAGTTCATTTCTTTATGGTAGGGACGATGTGAATGTACTGAAGAACAATGCTCCTTGTTTAACGTGCAATACTGTGAGAGTTGCATTATACGTATGTATTGGATTTGATAGAAAATGATGACATTGCATCGTCGGTCATTACTCTTCTTCGGGTGAACTAATTTCACACGTGTGTGTGTCATCGACTATAGACTATGAACCCTACAGCCTCAACACTTGCAAATCATCGATAGTCTCAATCAGTTCAGATCTCAGTTGAAATCCCACTTTTTTCATTAATTTTATATCTTGAGGTGAATTTGCATAAAAATGGCGCATAAAAACAACACACATAAAAAGAATAAAGAATATTCAAGCAATCTAAGAATTAAGCTGTTCTTCCAGAAAGGTTTATTTAAACATTTTCATAAATAGTCAAATGTTTACCACTTCATCTAACTCCAGTCCGAACTCGAAGCACAAACCCTGGAACTCATCATCAGCTGGAAACGAAATAAAAACAAATTAGTTTTTACTGGATACTTACTTTTATTTTAAATATCATTGAATACTCCGAGGGCAGACCTTTTTTTATTTATAATTTGTTATAATATAAGTTATAATAAGTATATAATTTAAATTGAAATTTAACTTACTGTATTTTTTTCCAAGGGCTTCAAAAAGAAGATCTCTTTTGACACTTATAGTAGGCATTGTAATTTTATTGAATTAAAAATTATGAAAACAAGACGTCAATATCTGTGGGTTAAAATATAAATAAAATATGATTTTAAAACATATTTTAGCCGAGAAATCCAGGTAAACTTATTTTAAGGTTACCAACACAATAAGGAACAAGCGATTTGACGTGACGTATTTGACATGTGTGCAGCGATGTACCGCGTTCCAGCGTTCCTATGATCATTTAGGTACCGGATGAAATCGTAATTAGATCACGAAGGATCACATTAATTTACCAAGTCGCGTAAATCATTTAATCATTATTATTTTGGTTCTTGGTATTTTTTTACATTTGTAAAACGTTTATCGACGTTTAAAAATATACTTTCAACAAATTCTCACTTGTTTCAGCGTCAAAAATAGTTATAAAAAACGATCACAGTAAATATTTGTATGAAGTTGACCTAATTGGTTTATATATTTTATACCAAATTATTTACCGTTTCCTAAAGCCGATTCGACTAAATTTGTCTAATATTTCGAACAAAGAGTGGTTAAAGTACAATTCAGGTGGATAAAGAATACACGTCATGCTTTTTAAAATGCATGTCGTGTTGGTTTTATATTTTTCTGCAACAACTATGGTGAAGGTGTATAGTGGGTTTTGCATGTTGGTTTTATTGGTATCCTGACGAAGGGGTGGGTACGTCTTGAATCCGGTAGACATAGAAAAGTCGGTAAGTGGTTATATACAAATATTTAATAACATTTAGAATACATTTATGTTTGTGAAATAAAACGAGAACCCTGAGGTGGTATTCCAAATGGTATAACGCGCATAGAGAACGCTTTTTTAGCGCGTTTTTTGTACTAAATACACACTAAAAAAGCGTTATCTGCGTTCGCTATACCATTCAGAATACCACCCCCGGTAAATAATTTTTGACTCGTTGACTACACTCAAGTAAACATAATGGAATCGGATGTCGAGTAGAGTCCACTGCGTAGTATAGTGGTTGACGTTTTCACCAACAGTTATTGAGGTACTGGGTTCTATTCTTATCGACCCCGATAAGAATCCACCCGGATGTGAAATATTTGTTTTAAAGGTTGTTTAAACTGCAATTTATAATAGTTCTTAGACTAGCATAACGTAAGACTTACATTTGTGTAACAGATTATTAAAATATATCACATTTTAATTACCAATGCAGTTATCTATGCACTACTGAGTACTGAAATAAAAAAGACGATGATGATGATTAGTTAACGGAAGAAAAAATAGCAACAGCAACAAACCACTAAACCATTTCTCTACAAAAGCAAGGAGATTGACAAAATAATTACGCACGAATGCATTTTTCGTCGAAAAAAGAGGAATCGGAAAATTATTTGAAATCTTTAACAAATTAAAATAACGTTTTGTAACATTTCAATTTCTATTTTAAGTCCATATTATTATTGTTTTGAATGTGATTGTTTAGTGATGTTGGATTTTGAAAAAATATTTTTTGTTTTTAAATCATCGATTAATCAACAGCATTGATTAATTTTACAACAAAACAATAGTAAAATAAAACCTATACGCATAATCGTTTTTTGTATTTTTTTCCGTCTTAGATGGAGAATATCACCTATTCATCACGATAAAAGATGTAAGGCACCGACCAACAATAAAAATGAATAAATAAAAAAATGCATTTAAAAAAAAACCTTTATAAGTACCTAGATACTACCCGTTATGGACACATTTTGATGACCATATATTATTATTTTTACTAACCATAAAATTATAATCCATGTTTTGTGCTTCCCGTTTTAGGCACCGTCAGCAGGAAAGCGCTAGTATCGCAAAATATGCATTCTTTGTTGAAATAAGGAGAATACAAAGTTTTATCGAACATCTAGCTTTCTCAGAATTATTTCCAGACGATTAGTTTTAAGTCCATATCGATTTTAATAATCGAAAGCATTGTAACTTTAGGTTAAAAGTAATCATGGCTCAATTTTGGAAATTTTATCTTTCAAAAGTAATATTCCCACTCTAACAATTCTGACCAATTGTGTTCAAAACACAATGTCACGTGATCAGTCAGTCTAGTTTTGTGATCAGTGAGTGGAATGCCTTGTCATCAGTGAATATTTCGGATTATTTTTGAACGAGTTCGATTCCTGTGTAAGTTATGCTATTGATTTATGCCTTTAGTTTTATGATAAAGAGCTGTATTTTTATACTCGGTTTCCTTGCGCCAGAAGGTCTCCCTTTCGTTGTTCGATTGCCTAATCTTTGTCGGACGCCATTTTCTTACTGTACAATAATAGTTTGTAAATTATTTGTGGGGTTTTCTTATTCACACCTTTAATATTGATTCAGAAACACCCTTAGTTGAAAAATGTTTTATTCCTCGTTTTTACTGACGAAGATCATCCGGCGGTTAGAATCTTTCGTTACAAAATCGAGGTGGGTCAAAGATTTCCTTACAAGATTAGGACTGCTTTTTATTGTTTTATTTAGTTTTCTTGCGCTCGAAATGCCCTTTCAATGTATTTTATTGCATAAAACTGATCGAGTAGATGGCTTACATAACGATCGATCGATTAAAATAAGATTTTGTGAAATCATGTCGCAATTCTCCTTGTGCAATGTATGGGTATGTAAATTTATTGTGTGCGCAATTTTGTTATCAGAACCAATTAAAGCTTTGTTAAAGTTGAATTTCAGTGAGGACACACGCATTGGCGATCTTTGTTAGTGAATCATTATTATTTTTAGGCCACTGCAAAACCATAAAAATTACCGATTTTTTCGACTGTCAAAAACTTTTTTGACATTGTTTTTTTATCAAGGTGATCGAACAAGCGCACGAGACTACGAGAGTTATAACTCTCGTTTTTATGATCCACTCACTACCTTAACCAAATAATATCCAGTAATTATCGCAAATAAAACATAACGAAAATCAGTATTTTTTACTTAGTACATGAAAGATGTCGTAAATTCAAGTAGGTATTCAAATAACAATAATATTTGACTTTTCATAACTTTTTAATAGCTATTTACCTCCAAAAATTGTTTTACAATAAAATATATAAATATATAATATATATTTTCTAAATATTTTTTATCGGTTTGGCTTACTTGTTAAATTAAATTATTGATTAGGAAGTCTGGAATAATCTCGTCATGAAATAAAATATTTTGTAAAATTTATATTTGAATCACTAACTTCGTGATTATCAATTATTTTATTTTATTTTTCAAAAAAGTAAGTGACTAAAAATAAAGTTGTTCTATATTTATTTTATTGAAGTACTTTGTTTGCGAATGCTTCGTCATGTTTTAGCCTCATTTGAAGTTTGTCTTTTAATTTTTTTTCGGAATTTTTATGATTGTTTGAATAAAATAATTATGGATTTTTAAAATTAGATTTTTATTTCAAACAACTTTAATACGATTATAAGCATTTTTTAATGAATCCATGACAAGTGTAGATAAATATTTTAGACGTATTCCGTAACGCAGACTGATAAATTATTTGAGAATGGCATATAAAAATCAAGACATTTAAAATGAAGAACTGTAGATGTTAAAACATAGGCAGAATGCTGAATGTTACAGTGTGTTAACTCATTAGGCTTTTGTGTTCCCTTAAATATTTTTTTCGTTTCTTTTGAAATATCCCTTGAGAGTTGAACACGGTTAACCAGTACAGTAAGTACTAAGTACTGAATATTAGAAGAAGATTTGTACATATTCGAGTCAGTTTTGTTAGCTTTACAAGATTATAACAATGTTTCTATCGGTGAACTTTAGGAAAAGAAAAAGTTTTTTATTAAGTACTTTTATTTCCCTCGAACATAATTTTTATTTATTTTAAAAACAATGACAACACTTTAGGATTGACTAATTTTCTTTTACAAATAAAATATTGCAATAATCGTACTTTTTTTGTAATGTGTTTTAACTTTCGATGGATAAAGGTGTTGTTCAAATTAACGACGTGTTTTTTTTTGTAGTTGAAATTTCTCATTTGAAATTTGTTGTTAATTATTATTTTATCGATATGAGTACGTCCAAAATCATACAGACAACTACAGGAATCAACTCAATTTAACACCGACGTCTGTACTTGCCGTGGGTTCTTGCGCCTTGTCGGGATGGCGAAATGTGTCACCGTTACCGGGTGACACCCAGAGTAGCCCGACACTGTGGTGTGTGGTGCTTCCGCCTGCCTCTGCCGGCCGCGGCCTCTTGCGCCTCGATAGTCCCGCGGCCCGCGGTCCGCGGGGATGATATAACTGACGCAGTGTGTTACTGTTACCAGGAGATAGTAGCCCAACACTGTGATGCCTGTACCTGCCGTGGCCTCTTGTGTCGAGGTGCCGCCGGGTTGTGCTTCCCTGAATATATCCTCGCTCGTTCTCACTTTCATCCGAAACTCACATCCATCTTACAAGGTAGGAATTTTTATTTATTTGTTATAAATAATATTAGAAATGTCCAAATTTCACGTAGCTACGACCCGATTCTGAGGAGTTTCTGTGATGGACAAACAAACAATACAAAAATACACACATGTATTTTCAGTTTTAATATATAGACAGATAACCTACACATTTATTTCTGTACCACTGTGACACACTTAACCACTAAAGACATAAACCTGATGTTTAATTGACGAATTTCGAAATTTATCAAAACCAAACTACTTTTAGCTTTGCTTTTGAGAGTGGTTGGAACACGCAGCCATTATTTTATCGAGTTATTATTCTGTTTTTACCCTTACATAGATCCTAAAGATTAACAATTTCCCAAACTTGGTCCACTCAGATTCCGACACCTCAGCTCTTATGCGTATACTGCGCACTCGTAGCTTCTCTGGATCAGATCCAGATTCCGGGTAATCTGCGTAATTATACTCATAATTGGGTCGGTTTCTTGCACTATAATTTATATTACGCCACTATAGTAGATTGTAGTTATTACTAATATAATAAATTTATTTCCGAATCCTCCTTTCGGGTTGCATCCGTATTTGCCCTTCGTAACTCGTAGGTACTTTCTCCATCTGGTTTGAATGATCTAAGATGGATCGGTTTGCAACAAAGCTCCGCCACTCCGGTCTGTCCTGTGCGGCCCTTTTAGGTCTTCTTACGGCCTGCTACATTATTCATCAAAAAAATGTTTTTAGAATAACGAGCGTTTATAGCTCTCGGGAATACGCTTCAGTAGCTCATCACAAATAACTATCGACGTGCTAATAAGCGACTACCGACACGAGCTTTGACTTAGGGATTACACACGCGCTGACTTATGACCGCGGTAACTTAAACATGTTCATTGTGATCGCTCGAATGCTTAGTATGTTTTTAAGCACGTCTATAGTTATTTGTGATTGAGCTACAGGTCTCCGAAGACCCGAGCGCTAGTCGGCAGTCGGCAGTCGGCAGTTAGAACATCGATATACAATTCGGGAACTATACACTAGGTTAACCCTCGCGCTCATGACTATTCTAAGTTTAGTATAAAGAAGGCATACAGTTGCTTATGCCGAGTTTTCACGTCGCATTGGTGTGGGAGTCCGTCGGCTTGTCCGTCGGCCCGGAGTAGGGCCTTCGAGAGGGCACAGAGTGAAACCGCAAACGTCGGCCAAGTTTAGTTTTGCAAGAGTGAGCAACACGCCGCGCCTAGATAATAATGCACTCGGCACTGGAGTTTTGATCGCCGGTCGCGAGCGCGCGTAGCCATGTAGCCAGTAGCCAGTAGCCAGCAGCCGAGCCTCGCCCGTTTATGCTTCCATTTCCAGGATTCTCTCGCCACTGCGCACTGCACTGCCTTCCGCCCGCTGTGAACTGCTCTAACGCGCCCAATACCGAGTCTCAAGTACCAAGTACACTATCCGAAATGGAAATTTGTCTGCACTATGCGCGGGGCGCTTTCTTTCCGCCATACAAAAAAGAGTCTCGGAAATAGGGATGCAAAATCGTCTACTGAATCTTCGGCTTTCGATACCTAGTTTAAAAAAAGAAAAAAAAAACTGATATCAACGGTTTCACGTAAATCGAAACCTTTTCATGCCAAAAGTCTACACCGGGGAACCCACGACGAGATGTATTCAAGCGGAAGAAGCTAATATAATCAATAATGAATACAGACTTAGCATTTATAAAAATATAAATGGTAATTTTTGCAAATACCCGTATTTCCGTTATGTCAACTGTGACGCCATCATACTCGCACGTTTTTTTTTCAAACCATTCGATGTAAAATAAAAGTTGTAAGTAGGTACTTTGTGCGTCATGTTTCGTGTTATTTCATTATCATTCCCCTGTTTCTTCCAACTACGAATATCCACGTCATGTCGTAAGTCGTAAGTTCTCGAAAATCCTGACTGTGGATTGTGTCCCGACTAGACTAGAACCGTTATCCACTAACATCAGCTCCTCGATATGACGTAATCAGTCCACCTTCTCGCGCTTGCTGCTAATCCTCGACACTTCCCGTGCAATGAGTCAGCCCGCAGTTCCCCGACGCGACGCTCGCATCTGGCATAAATAAATGATTTATAATCCGTATTAGCCATATATATTTTCGCAATTTCGCGATAACGATTGATATCGTTTTAAAATACGTACTTTTCGTTTTCTCGATTTTGATCCGAGCTCGTGTAAGGGAAAATATCTAGATAAAATCATACCGATTTGTGATGTAAGTAAAATGAATTGCGAAGCTGTCGTAATGTACAATTTTATCGATCCTAATATCAAATTGCACATTTGATTAATGAGTAATGAGGTTTCGTGTAGCAATTCTCTCGAGTTTGACATTGCAGTATTTATTATCATATCAGTGTGTGAAATAAATAATAATATACGAGTAGCGTCGTGATAGTAACCTTCGCCGCAGTTGAGATTCCTAGGATTTATACGCCTGATCCAATAATGAATGCCCTCGCGTTGGATAGTTTATGCGCCCTATATAATGCATATATATATATACTGTACGTGCAGTAGAAGATGTGCCAAATAATGCCATCCGAGAGCTCGATCGCGATCGCGATACTCGGGAACTCAGGTGCGGCGTGTGATGTCTGATGTGTGGCGTCTAACCGTGTGACGATACGACATGCTCGTACGTGTCGCGCGAACTGCGTGTTCGATGCAGGCATACTGGATCTATATGGAGAAAAAACATTCTATGATTATTGACCACGAAGTTAGCTACGGATTACAGCAGTACAACGGGCAGTAGGTACTTGGGTTAAAAATTTCAAGCAAAACCAAAACCGTCCGTTACAAGTTTGTTGTTAAACTAAAAACCAAAGTAAAACCAAACCAAACATTTGTAACGCTTTTGTTTTCTATGCAATAGAGAGCTTGAGGGCTTCTTTAGAGAATTATTACCCCGAGACTGGAAACGACCTAAAATTGAAAACTGCTCCTTTTGTCGCACTTCGTTTTCCGAAATGAAACGTATTTATTGTAACTGATAGCCCTCGAGTACGTACATATTATACGAACAATATCTAAACATAACAAATTGTTAGTTATTATACCAATGTCGTATGTATTGTTTATTGTTTGTGAACCATAATAAATAAAATAAATAATATTTTCCACGAACGCGCTTCGCCGTTTATTCATTTTGGCAGCGTTCCGCGTGTCAACTACGGTTATGTCCTGTCCCGCGCAGTCGAGACTGTTCGCGGAGCTGGGGCAGGACAATATTGTCTCGTCTCTCGCGTTATCGTCGCGTGAACCCAACTTTAGCGCCATCGGCAGATTTCCTCTTCGCTCCGCGGTTGCGTATGCTGGCGAGTGGCGAGTGGCGAGTGGCGAGTGGCGAGTGGCGGTGGCGGTGGCGAGTTGCGAGTTGCAACCTACCACATATCGACCGCCTCGTTCTCCTTAGCGAGGTTTCGTGTTACGTTCTTTGTTTTTGACCCAGTTATTTCACCTCGGTATCTCGGGAGAACCTTCCCACTGACGGCTGACGGTAACCCACATGGTATTATGTACGAAACAATATAAATAAACAAAGAAATCGGCTGTAAGATTCCTGCAAGGGCTTAAGAACTTCCCTAAGTGTTGTATACGAGTGGGCATACACCGGAACATCTTTTTACACGGTTCTTTTTACAATCTTTCGAAATAACACAGTACCCTACAAAATTGACCATTAATTATTTGTGTATACTATTAACAATGCCTAATAGTAATATTGAATCGAGTTGTGGTTCCGTGGCTAGTGTTCCGGACTCGCGGATCAAAGGTCCGAGGTTCGAACCCCACTCTACCCCGACTTGATTTCCATTTTCTAATAGTGAGCTATTTACAACTCGTTGAAAATGGCCACCAAAATTAAAATATTTGGGTAAATTATAAGAGTGCTAATATTTCCTCAAAATATATCTATTCGTTATTGAAATTTCCTACATCGCTCTTTTACCTAATTGGCGTAAAAAATATAATGGTTCAAATTCTTTGTTAAGGTCTTTTATATCTTTTAATGTCATTTTTAATTTTTTTTAAACGATGTACAATAAATAGTAAACAATTATTTTTTTAAAAATCCCCGAATTAATTTCTATTTCTATACAAGGAAATCTATTCAGCGTTGATTTCTTTTTATAGTATAGGTACTTTTACATGCTTTTTTTTACACAGTACTGTGTGAAACGTATCTCGTGTAAAAAGTGTATTTATTTATTTATTTATTGACGGACATTGTCCATGTATACAATTTATAGTGTTTCAATATTACAATAAAACAATAAGAAGAAAACAAAAAAAAAGAAGAAAAGAAGCTTTGACAAACATAAGGGACATCGAGACAGGATCTGGACTATTTATTTAATGCTCGTTTAAATCGTTGTACACTTAAACCAAAAAAGTCCAGATCTTGTCTTGAGTTAACAATACGACAAAGACGGGTCATTGGAGAATTAAGGCAATAGTTTGTTCTATGCTGCTCGATGAACAGTACTTCATTGTTTCTCAAACTACGAGTCGGAATATTGAATTTTACTTGACCCAGTAATGATGGAACATCGATTATACCATTTAGTATGCCGAACATAGATATGGAATCAATATTAAATATGTTATACGAAAAAGACAATTCCTACTAAAGTGTTAAGTGCTGTGATACCTTAATAAAATGTTGCGCGCTAACGTCAATTTGAAAAAAGTACCACATACCTACCCACATACACGGAATGAATTTAGTTGACATCATGACGCTCGCTTGTAAAATGTTATTTTCATTTTCTTGTTATCGTACTAAAAACCTCATTAAACATTCAAATCTACGAACTTATTTTTATAAGCCGAGTCGGAGACGCCGCGCCGCGCTGCTGGGGAAATTATCGAAGCGTCGTAGGTCGGTTGTTTATTTTGATAATGTATGTGATAAACGCAATCTGCTTTTTCCGAAGACCCAACGTGTATGTATCGTGTAGTACGGCGAAGGTCACCTCGGCAAATCCAGGATCACTGACCGTCAGCGTCGTATACTACGCCACACTGTAGTCTGTAGTACCTGTGTAGGTAATAGCTGCACTTTGTTGTCTACTTCTCCTGTCTCCCGAGCTGATTCTCATTCACTATTACAATCGATCCAAATACTAATTACCGGCCCCTCCCCGCGTCACCGCAAGCCTCCCGCTCCACTGTTACTGGCCGCGCTCGCTGCCTGTTCTAGTCTGTATTAGATCGGATATTGTATGATTTTGATACTTTCATTTTCAATCATATCTAATATCGATTATCTGTTGTCTTTTTTTTGCACCACAACAGGCCAGGAGGCCCAATCGCGGTGGTGAATTACAGCACAGAATACCCAGGCTTGAGAAATATCACTTAGAAAATGTGTTCTCGCCGAGAATCGAACCCGGAACCCTCAGTGTGAGTCAAGCGTCTTAGCCACTACACGACGGAGGCCGCTTGATGATGATTTTATCATTCCTTTAATGTCTTTACCGACAAACTGGATTTTACCTTAAGATATATATATTTATATATATGTATATACGTAATTAATACATCATCATAATATCCATTTCCGCACCGAGTAGTGCATAGGGCGCTGAGTTGTCAAACCAAATGCAGCGTATTTACCGTACCGAATATATGTTACATGAAGGTAAGGTGATCCAGTTCTACGCTTCAGGTGCCAGTCCGGGAGCAATGAACTGTTGCGGTTCTTTTACAAACTTCAAAAGCGATGTTTCTCGTCCACCCTGCCATAAATTGAAATCGGGACCTCAAAAATGGTAGGCGAATGCGCCAGCCGACGCACAACGAGGCGGATTTATCTCCACTCGATTTCCTTATTCAGGATTTTTTCCCGAGAGCCGCCACCATCGAGTCGAAAACACACGTCCAGAATTCTGGTTCTATTTCATTTCACAGAACTGTATTCTTCATCCGCTCGGGCACAGGGACATACATACCATTATACACAAACCAAAAGACACGTATTTATTTATCGGCAGATATTTCAACAGATACCTTATGACCAGTCATTAGTCATGGCTGCTTTAAGTTCAATATATAAAATAATGTTCAATATTAATCTAAATAAATTAGGTATTTTCTTCCCCGCGCATAGGGTTGCCGGGTTAAATGACTCCATGTCTCCATGTCATCATGCCTAAGAATTTAGAAATTGCAATACTGCAGTTCTGCAGTTCTTGATAAGTTTCACTTTGTTATGAAAACCAACCGTTTATTAGTCACACAATACACATTTGTTTTCGGTTGCAACATAATAATTCATGTCAGCATAGATAATGATCATCATCGTCATCACGATACAATATTTAATTATACTATTTATTAATTAAGAATGTGTTTTTGTCAATTTTCCGATTTTTCTCTACCTAAACCCAGTAACCATTTTTTTTACAAATTTAGTTCATTGAATCCGGGTCACGGTTTCGCAATGTTCGGGTAACATGTGGAATATTTTGGGGCCCGAATTCAGGGTTTGCAATGTTCGGGTAACACGTGGAATATTTTGGGGCCCGAATTCAGGATTTGCAATGTTCGGGTAACATGTGGATTTGGTAGGGTTTGTGGTAGCCCCCATGACCTATCTTCTAGTTTGACATTGAATGATATTTTCATATTATGTCTTATACTAAACATATATGTTTACCATTTTCTAAAGTTTGCTGATAATTTCCGATGAAGTAATGCATACGCTATAAATATGGATGTTTGTACAATGACTCACGCACGGAAGGTTCCGGGTTCGATTCTCGGTGGTAATTTGTTTATTTGTTTAAATTTAATGTTGTGCACACAGTGCTATGTTAATATAAATCTAGACAATATTACGAACAAAAAATAAACCTAACACAGCACCAATTACGTACACAACACAATATATGAAACAACTATCTAACAGTACAACAAGATGTAAGAAAAATTTGTGCTTTGTGTGAATTTACTAGCGATTGTGTTTTTATTGTTGTGAGTATGAAATGTAGTGCGTGGAGTGAGGTGTATGGAGTGATGTGTATAAGATGTGGTGTTTATGTAGTATGTATTCTGGTAGTACCTAGTTTAGTATTAATTGTTTCTGTTTATTTTCAAAGAGGCTAAATGATACTAATATTACAGTAACTTATGATACTAATATTACATTAACTTGTAATACAAAAATTGAACGTATTTTTTCTCAAGCCAATTCTCCGCTGTAATCAGGCCTCCTGGGGTGGTATCCTGAACCACTCTCGTGGCACGAGAGTGGTTCAGGATACCACCCCAGGCCTGTTGTGGTACAAAAACACAAAAAAACAAAACAAGAATATAAAGGCAGAATGGCACATTTATAGTGCGTTTTGAAGTGATCGCTTAAACCAGCCAGCCCTGTAAATGCCTCGACTTCCACAATTCTTATCGAACATGTTCTACATCTCTGTTGTAATGCGTGTCAGTCTGTAGAAGGAAACTATCATTCCCTTGTGAGTAGATGGACGCAATGAAGATAAAGGCTGTGATTGACTGTTAAATGGATTGAAGGCATCCACAACTGTGTTTTTTAATCTACTCCGAGAAAGCCTTATCAGTTCTCTGTCTGTGTTCCGTTAAGTCGGTAGACCATAGCACCATAGGCCACCAATATCCCAATGCAGTAAAGTCGCCGCTGCGGATTCCGGCTGGCGATGGGCGACGCCGACGGCGAGAGTTGCGGGGCGACCTTTCTAGTTCTAGGCGGGCGCGGGCTGCAGTGACCTTGCGGTTACTAGCCCCTTACCCCACCTCCCCACTCTGCCTGCTCCGCATCGAAGAATACATCATTGTTGGAAATAGTTTATTCAATTGGGATGTGAAATGCTATTGCCAATTGGTAAAATAGCCTTCTTTTACTGACCGTTTTCAAACCATCCTGAAGGATTTTCAGAATCTTTCAGAATTTCGTTCCGGGTTTTTTTTCGATTTCTCCCTCTTGATTTTTTGTGTTCTTATAATTTACTCAAATATTTATATATATATTTTTAAGTTTTTAAATGGATTTTTTTGGGAAATAACTGCATTTGTTACGTGCAACGCATAAATAAAATAACGAGTTCATATAAACTTAAATAGTAAAAACCGTCAATATTCATTATCCACTGTGGTGTAAGTTATTAATTATTTTGGGGACCATTTTCAACGATTTGCCCATAACTCGCTACAGGAATCAAGTTGGGGTAGAGTGGGATTGGAATCTCGGGCCTCTAATCCTCGAGTTCGCGACACCAGCCACAGGACCACATCTCGATTTAAAGAGCTATTTTTATGAACAGTTTTTTTTCTGGTCCCCTTTTTCACGATCTTTTTTTTCAAAGGTTATGCAAAATTTTTTTTTTTTAATCTCAAACAATCATAGAATAAGGATTGTCTCTGAAGTTGCTGCGTTCGTTCTCTTATTTTTACGTTGCTTGCGTACCTATGGTAATTTGAACAATAAGACTTATGTACTACTTGGTCAGATTTTATCACATAAAATAACTCTCCGTTCTAGAAGACGATCCCGAATCCTTCCAACGAAGAAATTTAGTGTTTTTTTATATATTTTTTAAATTTGTTAATAGACTAAAAAACTAAGCCATTTTTTTATGCGTCGTATTTTCAGCGCTATGATTTTGTAAATTTTGTATTTTTGAAATTACTACGCGTGTGACATCTCAAGTTCTCTTCCGCTTCTCGGTCAGTTATGCCGATTGGTCCGTTGACGGTAAGTAAGCCGGAAATCTTCCACGACTCTCTTGTAATTAGTTGATTCATATGAACTAGTGACGTCGTTCAAAGTAGTTCGTTTTTGTTTTTAAAAATTACTTTTTTTTCTCACATTTCAAGTAACTTTGCCGTATAATTTAATGCTCTAATTTTTACCGCGCGCAAGAAAACAATTTTCGTGTCCAATTTTCCGTTGGGCTGAAGTTCCTCATTAACTGACATGTGGGTGTTCTATCCTCCGAGTCGATCTAAATAATTGAATACACGAGGTGCTGATATATCGACTGGCTGAATAGTAATATCCTATCCTCGAGCAATTCGTGTTTTAGAACGAGTGCTGAAAACGATATTTTCGTGAATTCGGTAGGGCGAAGACCTTTCAATCGGGAGAATGAACGCTCCCGAAATTCAAGCGAGTCATGTCTTATGTTTAATGCGCGGCGCGGCGTGGCGTGGCGTGGCTGGCGGTGGCGGTGGCGGTGAACGGACGACCGTCGACCGAGATGCGCTATATTTTGTATACGTATACCTTAGTACAGTGCGTTCAAATGTTTAATAGGCCTATGTTTCGTGCCCGTCGTGGAAATTTTATTTGAAAATGTTCTGTCACGCACAAATCATCATCATCATCATTCCCTTTCCGCACCTAATGGTGCATAGGGCACTGAATTGGTTTAACAATCACAGCATTTCTCTATCTTTTTTTTTACATGAACGAAGATGATCAGTCTTACGCTTCAGGTGCCAGGGACAATGAAGTATTATATTACAAAAAACATCCCCTTAAAATTAATATTTCACGTCAACCATGTCGGGAATCGAACTCGAGATTTCTTCCACGGTAACCAAACGCGTTGTCCACTACACCACGGGGGCGACACGCGCAGATTAGCTAAGTTGATTAAAAATTTGAATGGATTGTACCTATTTATAGACGGTAGTTAATTATATGTCTGTAAGAATCAGTTGCATAAAAAATCCATGTTAAAAAAGTTGAAGTAAAATATGTAATAAGGAACTTCAGCCCTACGGGAAATTGGATACAAAAAATGTTTTCTAACGCGCGGTAAAAATTAGAGCATTTAATTATACAGCGAAGTTCCTTGAAAATGTACGAAAAAAATATAAATATTTATTAAAAACGAACTACTTTGAACAACGTCACTAGTTCATATGAATCAACCAACGATAAGAGAGTTGTGTAATATTTCCGGTTTACTTACCAATCGGCAGAACTGACCGAGAAGAAGTAGAAGAGAACTTGAAACGTCACACGCGGACTAATTTCATAAATGCAAAACTGTAAAATCATAGCGCTAATAATAAGATACATAAAATTAATTTTTGGCTTGGTTTAACAGTCTATTGACAAATAATAAAATATAAAAAAACCACTGAACTTCCTCATTACGTTTTTATCAAAATGAGCAAATTGTGTTGTGTGGGTAAAGTAAGATAAGCTGACGATTTATATTTTTAAAAACTGTTATAAATAATTGTTGCGTTCTCGTAAAAATTGGCAAAATTCGTGGTTTTATCTAATTTTAAAAGTAATAATAATCACGTTATTAACAAAAACTACGATTTCTTTATCTACTACATGTTTTAGGTAATATTTTTTTCTGGATTATGTCTAGTCTGCCTAACTAAATATATATTTTTAGCTTAATCTTTTTTGGTCCAAGTGCCCCTCAGTCGATTGGCGGATTCTAAATTCATTGAAAAATTGTAAATTCAGCTAGTGCAGTGGATATAAATATAGGGAACTGCACTGGAACAACAAATGCAACGTATCTCGTTTATCTTAGTTTCTATCTCACTAAGATGCCTGGAGCGTTAAATCCAGAAGTAATTATTGCTATGTCAAAAATATTATCGGGTTGTTTACATCCCGAAATGCGTCGAGTGCACCGCACTCGGCGAGCGGCCGATCTGCGCGGTATATTTTGGCTTGTGTTCCTTTCCTCCGCCTGAATTATTTGTCGGCCATTAATTTACCGTATTCGCGTAGGTATGCAGCATGTATCTCCGACACGTGCTTTATCTTTTTGGCATTGCTAATGCGCCAATATCTTCCTGCCGCAGTTTGAGTTTTATCGCGTGATATGCTCATTTTGATATATATGAAAATAAAAACATTAATTAGCGTCGTATTTTAAAGTACGCTTCATGACACGTGTAACGTTTTAGTAGAAGCAAGGGCGAAGAACGCAGTTATCTGTGTCAAATGGGAAACAAACCCTGGACGACTGTTTTCGACTCGATGCGTCTCTCAGGTAAACATCCTGAGAAAGGAATTTGAGTGGGGATAAGTTTGCAATGCGCATTCGACTTTTCGCCTGCCGGGGGCCTTATGCTAGACTCTTTCGTCTTTAGAATCGTATGCGACTTCCGCAATTCGACGAGTGACGGAATTCTTGAACCACCCTTACGAATGCAGTCGATTGAAAACCAATCGACTTTATCTCGAGTGCCCCAAAGCACTCGAAATTGACAATCGAATGCGACACCGTAACTTCAGCTGTCAAACTTTCTTCTTGTAAAAAACTCGGCTCGAATGGTTGAATTGCATTCCCAGGAGTTACAACAACTCAATTCGGGACACGGATAATATTAACATTTAGAAAATAATTTATATTGAGAACAACAAAGGAACAAAGCAAGTTTAGCACCTTTATAACTAATTATAGCACAACAATATATACGCCTAAAACCTTTTCTTACACAAGCAGAATAAATATATGTATAAAAAAACGTTTTTAAGAATAAAAAAAGTAGTGAATCTTTTGTTGTATTTACCTTTAAATTTACAACACTGATCTATATTATAATGATGGCATATCAACAAATGTGCAACACATACAACTGTACTTATTTTCAATCCATTATCAAATAAAGTGTCACTAGAAACATGATTTTAAAATTATTTTATCGCTCGTCGTATTTGAGATATACTCGTATATTATACAATATGTTTTTAAAATCCATTAAATGCATATGAAATATTTTTAATAACGTGTAGATATGTGTTATGTCAAAGGCAAATAATAATTATATATGATGCAGTGTCTTAGTAAAACATTTGCTCATATTTTTTCATAATATTCCATACACAAAATGTTCAACGGAAGAAGTCTGACAAGAAACAATAAAAGTTTACGCGTGGCAGGAGAACCATAGGCCATAGATAAATACGGATTTGTTAGTGTTGCCACTTTCTCATTCGTCTTTGTAATTAAATTGTCAGAGGGTTCTAAGAATAGCATTATGACAAAGCAATCGAGATGCCCAATCGACTATTTTCGAGTGGGTGACAAAATGTCACAATTTTCCAGCATAAGGCTCCTGGTTTGAGGTCCCCTGTTTTATTCCTGGCTGGTTTGACGTAAAACATATGTATTTTAAAGGTAGGTTAACACTGCAATATTTCACTGTCTCTGGACTGGTACCCGAAGCGTAAAACTGATCACCTTAACATATTGTCCATGTACGCTGCATTTGGTGTTTCAATGTCGCGCTCTATGCACCATCAGGTGCGGATGGGGGATTTGATGATGACGATGAAAGACGTAAGAGTCAAAGTAATTCAAAAATCAATTTTACAATATTTTTCGTAAGCATCGTGTCGTCGTATAGCGTGTTTAGATACCACGCGTGAGATCTCAGTAGCTCAATTACAAATAACTATCGACTTGCTTAAAAACGTGCTAAGCATTTGAGCGATCACAATGAACAATAATGAACACGCTTAAGTTATCGCAGTCATAAGTCAACGCGTGTGTAATCTCCAAGTCAACGCTCGTGTCGGTTTGTTTTTTGTTTTCCTCGTAAATAAATTCAGTTCACTGTCGAAAAATCGGCGTTTAGTATAAAAAATAATACAAAATATTGCATTTGCAAAAAAGTTAAAAAAATTACAATTACTATGGCGACTGCTTTTCTTGACCATACCGCATTTGGCTTGCCAACCGCCGGCCAAATGCAATAAATAGCATATAAATAATAAATAAAAAAATAAGAATATCAGTTTTGGAATATTTTCCATATTTACACCGGTGTAATTCAAATAGGTGATTGCGCAGCAGAATTATACGCCGTGAAACGTAAATATTTTGACATTTAATATTAGGTGTTCACGGATGTTCCATTGTGATCGCGAATACGATAAACAACCGTGGTGAGAAATTGTTATCACGTCGCTTATTAGCACGTCGATAGTTATTTGTTATTGAGCTACTGGTTCGATTGCCGGTAATGTCGATTTAAATGGTGTTTTCTCGCAGTTTCCTTGTATTTATTATTTTATTTATTTATTTATTAACGGACATTGTTCATGTATACAATTTATAAGGTTTAAATATTACAATAAAATAATAGTTAAAAACATTAAAAAAATAAAAAGAAGCATTGACAAACATAAGGGACATCGAGACAAGATCTGGACTATTTATTTAGTGCTCGTTGAAATCGTTGTAAATTTAAACCAAAAAAGTCCAGATCTTGTCTTAAGTTAACAATACGAAAAAGGCGGGTCATTGGAGAATTTAGGCCATAGTTTGTTCTATGCTGATCGATGAACAGTACTTCATTGTTTCTCAATCTACGAGTCGGAATATTGAATTATACTTGTCCCAGTAATGACGGAACATCGATTATACCATTTAGTATGCCGAACATATATATGGAGTTAATATTATTTCTACGTTTTTGTAGACTAGAAATATTTAACATCGACTCTATTTCAGCATAAGAATAATAATCTCTCTCTAGTCCGATTTGATTGGTATCGCCTTTCGCGGATTGGTGTATCAAAATGATACCCCGTGTATCGGCCGGTGCGAAAAATATTAAGAATATCTTTCTTATTAGCAATAAATATACCTCAATATTATACTTAGAAACTAATTTTTAAAATTCATGGTATTAGATTTTCTATTTTGTGATTCGTAAGTAAATTTGTAACCTAATATGGAGTGGAATGGTGAATATCGGACAACAGCGATCGAGAGCAATCCATTATGTTATTATTCAATGGCAGCGGTGGCAATACCCTCTCATTTGTGACTTCACTTGCACTAACGACGCTTTAATATAATATGCTATAGTATAAAGCGTAATAAATATGCGAGTATCCATAAACACAGGTAAAGGTAAACAATATCCGAACTTAATCGTTTCGTGGGTCTCTTGACCCTTTACGTTTAAGACTTGGAGATTTTTATCTCGGCTGTGTTTATCGAAGAAAGAGACGTGTTAAATCCACGTTTTATGCACGTTGTTTCCTCGGGCGCGGCCGCGGTTGCTAGTTGGCAGACTCGTGTGTGACGAGATTTATAATGCAGAACATTTTGCGGACCGCCGGGAATATGGATTGGACACTATACGACTATAGAGGCGTGTAAATCGAGAGTTTAATACTTTTCGCAGCTCTGGACCCCAGCACCCAGCACCCAGCACTCGGGCTCTGTGAACATATTGTTTTCTAACTATATTGGTATACGAGTGTGTAAATATCACGGTCGGTGCGCGACTCACTTCACGCGACAATCCTCCTAAACAGCTCGATATTATTTCGTGAATTGGCTCAGTTACGAGTACTAAGTTCTTTGTTTGTATTTCGTCTGTATTTAAGGAAACTCCGATTATTGTTCGTTATTTTCTAAGATCACCATCTAAAGTACTTCCTCATTATCATTATAACCTTCGGTGTGTTAGTAGTTAGGTGTAGATACCATAGTTAATAGGTACCCTCAATTATCGGAATACCCGAATCGCTTACTGTTGAAGCGGCATTGTTTCGGTTGCACGTGCCGTGTGCTGCAGTTGATTGTAGTTCGTTATGTTAGTCGTTGGTCTTATTTTTATTTATCACTCCTTAGGTGATTTCTTCGAAATGCTTTAGACAGATTATTTTATAAATTATCTTTTGAAATTTTTGATGAAAATAGCGGCAATAAAGCCTGCCTACGTAAATTATCCGGCAATATTAAAAAAAATTTGTGTATAGTGGAAAAGCACAGGAGTATGTGCTAAAATACGCGGCCAATGATGGGGGGAGTTGAGAGAGAGATCCCAGTTCCCAGTACGCGCGTTGCCGCTGTCGACGAAACAATTCCGTCTTTATGGGAGTTTTCATCACAAAACAAATTCCTCGTGTTGTGCAGCCTTTGTCTCCCGAACTACTCACTCCCGAATCTTTTGTTCGAGCGGAGACCTTTGCCGAGTTAGCCGATCGTTTTTTGTCCAATTTTAGATTCTCTTTGTCCGTTTCAATGCCAAGGAGTTCATGATCCAGGAATTTATTGCTCTCGACATAAAGTAATCAGAATAAGAAGGCCGTTTTTAGCATTTGTCCAACAATTGTCGTATTAATTCAACAAAGCCACACCACAAAGCGTAATAAACGAATTTGCCATTGTTTCTGGTCGTGTCCTTCCCGCTTCCTGCTGTTCGTCTACCGCCCAGCGCCAGCGACCCGAGGGCTGCCGAGCGCGCGTGCGTCTCGCTTGTCTTCCGATCATACCCACCTACGAGGTATCGGGCTCGATTCTCGATTTTTGGAATGTTCATTTAAGAGATACGTTTGTTTACTAACATTACAAATTAGGTGTGTATTTTAGTCAGACGGTTCAGCGTTCTTTGCGCAATAAATTTGTGAATCAAACTTAATAATTCAAAAAGTTTTTTTCCGTATCCGTAAAATACGTTTTTTTTACAAAAATGGAAGATTATATGGGAAACGCACATATTCTTGGCGCTTTGCCCGCTATGACTGAGGATTCGTTCGCCGCCGAGTTCAACTAACTTGACATAAAAAAATACAGGTTGTAGGTGTAGCGAGAGGTCAATTGTCTGTTTTCCCGTCTTTTGTGAGTGCGATTCTTCATATCCCACGGGTTGCCACGTAAAAGGTGCGAGGGTTTTGTTCGTGCGGAGTAACTGGCGGATCCAACCAAGTTCCACCTTCTACCCGCTGTTGCTATCTGACAGCGCGGTGTGCAGCGTGCAGCGTGCAGCGTTCGGCGCGCTCGCGCCCGTGCATCGTGACCGGTGTACCCCGAACCTCCGTCGGCCATTATCCGCACTCCGCACTAACAGCCATCAGCTATCAGGCGGTGCCCTGTTCGCGGTCGCTCGGCAGATTCCGTTACCATTCGGCTCCGCTTCGCTTCTGCGCATTAACGGTGACTTGCGTTTTATGAGAGAGGGAGGGAGATGGAGATACCCTCCTCACGTCCACGCTCAACTTTTTTGATTCATACACGCACGCAGCTGTGCTGTGTCTGCATGTGGTCGTATGTCACTATCGCCATGCACCACCACACCACCCCGCACACACACCACACATACAAACACCGAGACACGTGCGAGTGTAGTGCACCGGGCACCGGGTGCTCAAGACCTCCTTTCACCTTCTCCGGTACCTATTTTTCCTAAACATACTATGTAGGCTCCACGCTTCCTATTTTCGGCTATGAAGTAGAAAGAAAAAAACATTAATCGGAAAAAAACAGTTACGCACTCCATACATATTAGTTAATAATATCGTGTATGTTTATTGTTTACCCAAATTTCAAATATAATTGTGTGTCAACTTATACTTAGACCATTTTTTTACCATGTAAAACGATTGTGCCTGTACATCGCCAGAATAAATGACAGTAATTTTATGACGTGTTCTATTTCAAATTTCCAGTGCCTGGATGTCGTTTTCTACAAATCACGCGAACGAAGATGATATATGAGTAATTGTCCTAATTTTTTATTTAATCGAACGTTTTGTTTATTTTATTTTATTTTATAAGGTAATTCAACAAATATACATACTAGGAAACATACAATTTGAGGGTATTCGTCGGTACAATATTTACATGCATATATCATCAATAAAAGAATCACAAAAAATATATAGAATTACATTTTTTGTTTTTTTTTTAAATTCATGTATTTTTCTTATTTTCTCATACAGTATACAATACAATAAAAAATAATTTGTATGTGTGAGCTTATTAACTAAGATTTATTCCCGAGAGATTATTCGCAAAAGTTGGGAGAGTATTATGAAAAATGTCATTGTCAGTAATTTATATACTATTCGAGAATCTAGATTCGATTCGATAATATATTTTATTCCCGACACACGCTGCCCATAGGTGTGTCGTATGGAAAAAAAGCTGTTTTGTATGTCCATGTCTAAGTGTTCTCAAATGTTTAATATTAATCATGTTTGGTCTTAATGATGTTTAGCAGTTAATAGTTACCATTTTTAGGAAAGTTTCCACCTACATACTAAAATAGATAATAGTTCTAGAACTCTCAATTTCGCTATTGTAAAGAAAATGATAAGACGTGGATCTATTACAAGACTGATGGCGATTTGATCCAGGAGACCTTATCACTGGACTTCTCTCATACAAAGTTATCTGATTCTGGCTTCCGGCGAAGGCTCAGTGGCAATTATTGCATTCCGCGCGAAGGCGCTTCTCTTACCGATGGCTCGTCACTCGCCGTCGCCAGTCCGCTCCCGGGACGCGTGTCACGCCGCCGTGCGTCATGCCGAGACGCTGAACGCTGCAGGAACCGGAGGCCGCGGCCCTAAGCCCCCCGCGCTCGAGCATCGTCCACAGTGCACTTTCCAATAATGACGCCCGAGAAAGTCCAACTAGAACTGATCTCCGAGTTTCCCAGAAGCGCGTCCCTCGCTCTGTGACGGGGTTTTCCGTCAATGATTAATTTTTCACCGTACTGTTCCCCCACCCTCGCTCGCGCCTGACGGCCGAGGGCGGGCGGCGGGGGGAACAGGCCGGAGGGGCGCCGCCCCGCCGCACCGCCGCCAGTCCACGATCAGCGCTCGCTGCGGGAGGGCGCGCCGCCTGCGATAGATCGAACAGATTTTTTCGAAAAATAATTTCGCTCATAAGTTCTCAGTGAAAACGACTTGTAGTTTTCAGTGCCAAAGTAGTTTCTCGAGATTTTATTCGGTTATGTATTAGGTCTGTTCGAAAGAAACGCGTTCCGGGCAAAGTGCAACGAGGAGTCTGACGACGAATTTTCGTACGGTGTTACTTGTGTGATAATAATATATCGTTAGAAATTAGCTGCCGGATTCAGTGTGTGTCGCGACAGAGCGCATCGGATACCGCGAGCAGAGACAAAGGCAGCAAGGAGCTGCCACAGCTGACGCTCGCAGCACGCGGCACGCAGCTCACCACCACTGCCACGCGAGGGAAGACGTGAGTGCTCTACACTCCACACTGACTAGTGTAAACGGCCTTTGTCCTCGTGTAATGCGCGCGACCACCGCCTGTGCCTATACTTCCCCGCGGTCACTTCACTCGGCAGGCGGTAGTCGGCAGTCAGCAGTCAGCAGTCAGGATCCCGCGAATCGATGATAACCTCCGCTGAATTCTTCGTACGACAACAGCTGACGTCATTACATTTCGAGTTCCCTTTATTGTTCGAACGTATGTAAATATTGCTGACTGGGTGTTCCGGGTATTAGTGCCTACCTACTACCTACACGCGCGATCCGCTTCTTGCAAAGTTGCTGAGAGCGGAGAGCAGCCGTCAATAATTGGCGATCGGCGACAGTTATTATTTCGGCCTTTCGTGCGAATGTTTTATTCGACAGATAGCGGGCGGCGTTGTGCGTCACGAGTTTCCACTTTGATAACGATGTTTATCGTTATTCGCCCGATGTTACTTCTAACCCCGTGATCCGCAGGGAAACTATCGGAGACAGGAGACAATGGAAACTGATTCATTTTGACACTTTCCTCGTGAAATGTAGCCCAGTCGGTTGATGATAATATACCGCGCGTCTTCTTGTTATTGTTACCCATTTCATGTTTCTTCGGCAGTGCCTATACTACTTTTGTGCAATTTAAGTTGTATATTTTTTCTCAACATTATTCGAGTCGCAGTTTGAGATAGTGCCTACGCAGATTATTAACATTAACATTAACAACGCTGAGAATCATCTCGTTGGACTTTAATCTTAGCATACAAAGTTTTATCACACTCGAAACTGAGATATTTATTATTCCGCGCTTCTCCACTATGAAGATTACCCTTTGTCTTAGTAACCTTCGATATAGTTTTAACATTGAATAATGATTACGCGTGTTTTCTTTGTTCACAAATTTTCTATAAATTAACTTTAAGCAACTTATTGAATTTTTTAATATTTATATGATGTACACACTTAGGCAGGGATTAGGGAGGAATCTAAACAATGTATTTGTTTTCTAATTATTTATATGATCTGAATTGATTTGTAACAAATAGTTATTTATATCACCTCAAATGGAGTATATATTTATGTGAAATATATACGCAATGGTAACTAGTTTAAGGATTTAAGTTGTTATGCCAATTATCACAACGTTTTGATATGTTACGGAGCTGAGAGATTGTTATCTTTATATTTCCATATGAAAACATCTGTCTAACGAGAGACAACATTTTTTTTTTACAATATTTGAGTTTGTCCAAATGGTCGTAGACATAATACTGGATTTCACCCCCTCGGGAGTCATTAAGATTAACAAATTACAACAGGGATGGAGAATACCTTAAATAAGGGAATATGGAAGTCTAGGCATTTACGGGGCTTATGACCTGTCATTGGCTGGTTTAAGTGGCCACTTTACACACTGTGTAACATTCACGATTTTGCCTATGTTTGAACATCCGTATTTGTTTAATTCTTCCATTTGTTGATTTTAGCGAAGTTAAGGAGCTGAAACCTTTATTGTTGTGAAGAGATTCATCTGACTGAATTATTTTACATACTAGGCAACGCCTGAAAACAATTATTCAATTTTTAAACTTCTTCTTGGACCAGTTGGTTTCATTACAATATTTGAGTTTGTCCAAATGTTCGTAGACAAAAGACTGGATTTCACCCCCTCGGGAGTCATTAAGATTAACAAATTACAACAGGGATGGAGAATACCTTAAATAAGGGAATATGGAAGTCTAGGCATTTACAGGGCTTATGACCTGTCATTAGCTGGTTTAAGTGGCCACTTTTTACACTGTGTAACATTCACGATTTTGCCTATGTTTGTATTCTCCATCCCTGTTGTAATTTGTTAATATTTGTTTTAGTTAACCCCCTATGGAACTGAGCCATCGATATTTCTATTTTATTATTCAACAACTCTATAAAAGTGTTTTCTACGGCCGCGAGAGTCTTCAGAATAGCAGCGCTGGAAACGGTGCTGTAACGTCGCGTTACTCCACCTTACCTACCCTATTGTCGATGGGAGGAGTGCTCTCTCTAAACTGTAGTAGTGTTCTTGTATAAACAAGTTGTCTTCTTTCAAACGATCACTGAATCAAATTCAATTATAAACACCTCTCTCCCGCTTTCACTCCCACAAAGTCTACTATAAACCATTGAGTCTCTCTAATTTTGTTATAATAATTTTCTATCTATAAATGTGTCCATACAAATGCCCATTGGGCGTACATATAAATATATAATAATAAAATGGTGTAACACTGATATCAAAGCTCTATTTTCACAATAATTTATATTGAAGTGTTACGAATTGAATGCCGATTCAATCAATAACTTTTTAAAACTTATTCCTGCATATTGTATTCACATATTTATTTATTTATTTATTAATTTACACGCCCTACGGCTTTTACATATATTAGAAATTACATTCAAGTGCAGCAGTGAAACATAAGTATGTAAATTAAGTTAAAATTAAAGATAACATAAGGAAAGCTAAAAGATACAATAATAAGTAAAAATCGGGAGATGTACCAACATAGGTATAGGGTACATAGAAAAATATTTAATAATTTACATATGAAAACATACACACATACATATACATACATATAAGTTTATACATTATTATAGAGATACATGAGAAAACAAAATAGTAAATAAAGAACAATATTAAGAAATTTTATACAAATTAATTTAAAACCTTTCGAATACTTAACCTATATTTATATAAAGACAGACGAAATATTTATTTATTTATCGTGGATAACTTATATAGCGCCATTTTCGTAATAAAATACCTCAAGGGCGCTTTACATGGTGATTCTATTGTTAAGTTAATTTAATTGAAGCTTTTAAATTTGTAATTTAATTCACCATACTCGTTACCTAGCCGGTGTACAATTGGTGAACAATATCTAAACAACAAATTGTGATTATTATTGCATTCTCGTATGCATTGCTTATTGTTTGTGAACCACAATAAATAATTTGAACTACCGATCTTCCTCAATGCACGTCAGAGGGATATTTTAGCACAGGCTTTTAAGAGGCAACATATATTGGAGATATAATGAACTAAAATGCAAGCAGTTGAATCAGGTATTGTGTTTATTAGGGACCAGTTCCAAGTGTCGTGGAAAGTTGTGCACCCCTTGTAATATTTCGAGTGCTCCTCGCCAGGGCCCGGGGGGCGAGGGGCCGGGGGCAAGGCCGCCCCCCGGCGCGGGTCGTTGCTCCCCTGCACCGCCAGACACATCTGACGTGTGGGACTTATTATTGCCGGTTGGTAGGCGAGCCTATCTAAGAAATATTTATATCCTATCGATTAGCAATCTCATGTCCAATATATCGCACAGACAACGTAACTATTTATTGTATTTACTAATGTTATTTTTTTCGTGGCAACTTCGATACAAGGGCACTCCAGTAACTCAATCACAAATAACTATCGACGTGCTAATAAGCGACGTGATAACGATTTCTCACCATGGTTGTTTTTCGTATTCGCGATTACAATGGAACATCCGTGAACACCTAATATTAAATATCAAAATATTTACGTTTCGCGACGCAATCCTGCTGCGCAATCACATATTTGAATTTCACCAGTGTAAATATGGAAAATATTTCAAAACTGCTTTTTTTATTTATTTATTATTTATTACGCTATTTATTGCATTTAGTTTGCGGTTGGCGAGCCAAATGACAAGAAAAGCAGTCGCCATAGTAATTTTAATTTTCACTTTTTTGTATTAGATACTCCTTACTATTTTGGAAATGCAATATATTATATTTATTTACGAAGAAAACAAAAAAAACAAACCTACACGAGCGTTAACTTAGAGATTACACACGCGTCGACTTATGACTGCGATAACATGTTCATGTGCATGTTCATTATTGTTCTTTGTGATCGCTCAAATGCTTAGCACGTTTTTAAGCACGTCGATAGTTATTTGTGATTGAGCTACAGGGGTACTATTCTGAACCACTCTCGCGGCACGAGAAAACAGTTTTTCTCGTGTATTTTGCATGTAGGTAAATACACGAGATAATACGGCCGCGAGAGCGTTTGGAATACCAGCCCTGGTATCCAAATTAAGCGTTTTTTTCTTACCTTTTCTTGCGGATAACCGCACGTACACAAAATTGCGCAATTCTTGTTTCTTAAAAGATGCCTGTGTAATTAGAAATGTCACTACCTATATAGGGTTGAAATAATTATTACTTAAAATAAAACTAATTTCATGTATTATTTTCTTTTTTTTTCTTCCATTAACGAAGCGCCCGTATTTAATGAGAAAAATATATTTTATGCATATTACTTGATTGCCATTTTCAATAAAATTGCTAACGGTCAGTGCAACCTCTGTGTTATACGAGTAAAACAAAGGGATGGCCAACTGTGAAACTGGTGTCACGGGTTCGATTCCCGCCAGTTGCGAAAAAAAATCCAAAAATATTTTTTGTAAAGAGGAAGGTCTCTATTTTTTATCGCGCGTAAGAAACCATTTTTTAAATCTAATATCCCGTAGCATTGAATTTTCTCATTGGTCTTCTTTTGGTCAACTTATTTCCATATCGTCTCTTTCCCATCTGCAGACACGCCTTTTTGTAAAATTAATCAAATACAGATTTATGGTAAAATGACTTATGTCACTAATTTCTTTATTTTTCAATAATCTTTTGCAAAACGTTAATGATTTAAATTATATAGTAAAACCACAATCAGCAGTTTCGGGATTTAGTGTTTTTTCACGCAAGACATCAATATAGAACTTGGTGACATAATAGAATATTAAAGTTAGCATATGACCTACCCTATCTTACAGCAAGTAAAGAACTTTTTAAACAAACTAAACAATTAAATGTAACACTGAACTCTTTAAACTAGAATCCTTAAAATTTATTCATTAATTAGCCACTGATGTAATTGTAAACGATGAATTAAAACTTGAAAAAAACTAGTAAACATGAACACAATACGAGAATATCCGAAAAATATCATATACATCCTTCTGAAACGAGAAAAGTACAATCGAGACAAATAAACCATGAACTAAAATTATAAAATAAACTACCAGACAAAACTAAACAAAAGACTCGGACAACTTTTACAAAAGATGTTAAAAATATTATTATTGACAGTAGAATGTGAATTTTAAAAGTAAAAATATTTTGTTAAATGTTTGTAACCCGTAGGGGTTTATCAATGAAAAAAAAAATAATAACATTACTCTACCATAAACTGTATTTAAAGGCCAAACCGCACTACAGCGTCGCTACACTTCAGCGGTGCTGCGCGACAAAATTATGTATGGAGTGCCACGCATGGCGCTCTAGTGCAGTTTGACCCTAATGAGTTAATAACTGTCAATCATCGATGGTATCATTTGGCATTGTGTCGGGGCAAGACCTCCGAAATCGTCTAACGCACCGATTTAAAGATTTACCAATAAACATATCTTGGGTCCGCTCAGCTCTGCTGGCTGTTCGCTCGCGTGTTGTGTGTATGCCGTATGCGTGTGCGCGTGTGGGGGTGTGCGTGCTCCGGCTCGGGTGTATTTGGGGCCGGGCGGTATTAGGACCCCCGCAACCTGCAACCCATTGGCCCAATTCACACGTGTCGTCCAACTTCACGCGGCACGGTAAAATTATCGTGGATTGACATTTATAATATTTCTATGTATTTATTTAAAATTTATTCAGTGGCTGATCTCAGGTCAAAATCCTGGAAAGGCAAATCGATTAGACATTAGTCGGCCTCATAGTGAACTGTTTATCGAGTTTGCCTGTCGGCAAATAAATAAAAATAATCGTAGTATATTAAAATTAATATCAATCCACTCTTTGTTTTTTTATCGTGTCGTGTGGGTTTTTACCGTCGTGTGAAATGGGCCATTGGCGTTTTCACACGTAAAAATTCACCCGGGACGATAAAGTAACATAGGGTAGATTAATTTGGATCGTATTATAATTATTTTTTAAAATTACTATTTTTATTTAGTGGCAAGGAAACGCGCAAAACCATCGCGCCACGAGGCAGGCTAATCACCGCTCGATTTTCTTTTGCATTTTTTTTCCCTGCTAGGAGAAACCAAATAAATAAAACGAAAATAGAAAATGATCCATCCACCCTAATTTGAACCTCGCCGAGTGGATTGGGACGATGCATGTGAAATGGGCCACCGTGTTGTTGTACAGCAGGCGGGCGCGGGCGGGCGCGGGCGGGCGCGGGCAGGCGGCGGGCAGGCCGTGCCCGCACCCGCACCCGTAGTGGCCTACCTGTCCTGCCGTCCCCCGCCCCCGCCCCCGCCCCCGGCCGCTATATTCCGATCTCCGCATCTTATATTAAATGATTTCCGCTGCAAAGTCAACACGCATAGCGCTATCGTGCTCGGCTGTTCGTTCCGTCTATGTAGGATTTAGCATTAACCGCTGTGTGATACCTACTCGATGTGGGAATCCGGCTAGTCACGAGAAACCACGGCCGCCATTTTGTGCACTGCATGATTAGCGAATGTTTTCCATCGATACTAGAAGTCGGAGGTATTCTTCCACCACCGAAAAATACGTAGTAAAAAATAACACCTTCAAATAAGTATCAATGGGGTCCGAGAAACAGGTTGGCCGGCGATCGATCGCGGTATTTCGAAACTGCCATCGATATGTACGTTCGTTGTTTACGAACTGATCCCCGACGCGGTTGGTTATTCGCTCCAAGGCGTCTCGGCTCTGTCGTTTGCATAACGCCTCGCGGTTTCTCCGCCATTATTTCATAGTAGTTTTTATAGCGTGTATTTTCTAGTCTCTAGAAATTCCCTCCACCGGGAGTAATGTGCTTTGTCCAATTTCGATTTGATTTGCATTCATTCGTACCTATCTGCTTATTGGAAATTACTGGCGCAGCTCCTCCGTTGTATTGTGACTTGTGACGGACTCGTCAGGCGGAGCTCGCGCGCGGACTACGGACTCGTCAGGTGTCATCGTCGGCGTCGCCTCGATTGTATCGCCCTGCGAAATAGCCCCGGCATCGTGTCGAGTGATTTAACATTTGATTTGCATTTAAGTCGTTTTTTTACTGGTGACTAATACTTTCACACATTCATTGTTAACGTTAAACTGTATTCTTTGCGATCGTCGACTCTTGTGTGGCTATGATGTCACATAAGCGAACATTGGGAAGTCGAACATAACAGGCCTAAATTTAAATATTTTTATTGCATTATTATAACATCTATAATCAACCTGGATCTTCATTTGTCTTTGCTTTTTCTGTTTTTATTATAAGATTTTCAGCCGAAACCGACTTTCGGCTTCTGGTCTGGCCAATTTTAGGCCGAAACTAAAACCGTGGCTGAAATTGCCCGAAACCGAAACCGAAACTTTGGTT
>NW_028279763.1:0-79913 GCF_059751315.1 Micrasema longulum
ACGTCTAATAAATTATTTCGAGGTTGAATTTTTTTTAGTAGTTGATATTTAAAGGGGGAATTCAATCTGGTAAAGCGAAGAAGAAAACTTTATTAGTTATTTCTATTCTATATAAGTATAAGTTTTCCCAATAAAATCACAGAATACAGCAATCAAAATACAATATTCGGAATAAATACACGCCTGGACAACATTTTGATTAGATTTAGTACTCCCCGGAGCCGGCTTTCGAATTAAAATCTGAAATAAAAACATTTTAAATTTTCCCGCCACGCCATTTCAATCAATGCGCGTATTTTTCCGACAGGGGATTTGATGGGACACCACACATGGGAAATTAAACTGCGCGCTGGGAATTCACCATTGACAAATACGGCATAAAAAAAAACAAGGGATTGTTGCTACCCCCTGTGTCTAGCACACGTAACCACACATATATACAACACCATCGTATCGCTTTATGGTACCTAGAATTTCGTAATATGAACGATGATACAAGGTGATAAAAATGCAGTTTAGTTTTTAAAATGCATATAGCTTAACAATGCTCATATCCTAAAGCCCGTTAAAAATATTTTAATATAAAAATGCCGCTATAAAAGTTATTAAGAATAAGCAAACGTATAACTGACACATGTTATGTGGCTCTAATGTAGTTAAAAAAGTTTAAGAATATCATTTGGAGCACAAAAAAAACATTGTATTTAAATATCGTATTAAATATTATATTTTATCACTTGCTCAGAAAACATATATGTAGTTTATTTTGTGTTTTCGTTATTTTATTTAGCGTTTATTATATAAATTACAAAGGTATACATTAATGAAATATAAATATAAATACGTAATGTTTAAAACTCCGTGAACATTTTATTTATTTATTTATTTGACGGACTTATGCAATCAATTCTAACGAAAGTTAATACATTTTTTTATAATAATTACGGACACTAAAAAAATACAATACTGTTAAATAAAATTAAAGCTAGGACAAAAAAATAAAAATTACTACCTCGAGACAAGATCCGGTCTATCTTAGTGATTTTTTAAATCTATAAAGATTTACACCAAAAAAGTCCAGATCTTGTCTCGAGTTTACAATACGACACAATCGGGACATTGGTGCATGCAAGCCATAGTTTGTGCTGTGTTGATCGAGGAACAGCACAAATTTTTATTTCGCAACCGGCGGATTGGAACATTGAATGCCACTTGTTCCAGTAACGATGGTACATCAATTAAGCCATTCAGTAAATCAAACATAAATATGGAGTCAATGTTATTTCTACGTTTTTGTAGACTTGAGATTTTTAACATTAACTCCATTTCTCCGTAAGTGTAGTCACACCTCTCGAGGCCAATCATTCATGCTACTTTTCTTAGCAAACGATGTTGCACCGATTCGATGTGATTTATCCGGCCTTCATAGAAGGGAGACCAGATAACGGATGCATATTTTGTTATTTATCTGTAAATTTAGTTTTCGTTGTACATTCTCACATGTAAAAATAAAGTATATAGTTAAGTGTCCTCAGCACCCAGTGAGGTTACATTATTGTTAATAACTATTATTCTTTAAAACGTGAAAAAAAATCCATAAAAATCTTTAAAAAAGAAAACCTAATTTATACAGAACGTGTTTCTTTTTATTTTACTCTAATTACGTTTTTTGTCCAGGCGGGCTGTGAATGCAGTTCTGTGTGTCAAATAGAACCAGAACCAGAACCCTGGACGAGTGTTTTACTCGATCACTGCTCTCAGATAAAAATCATCAACAAGAATATCGAGTAGAGATAAGTTCGCCTCGTTGGGCGTTTGGCGCATTCGTCTACCATTCTTGAGGTCCTGGGTTCTATTCCTCGCAGGATGAACGTAAATTTTGGATTTTAGGCGTTGCTAAAAGTGCAATATTTCGTTATTCCTGGACTGGTATCTGAAGCGTAATACTAGTAGACTTACCTTCATGTAAACAGATTATTGAAATATTCTGCGTTACCAATGCAGTGCCCTCGCACTACTGGGCGCGGAAAGGGGAATGATGACGATGATTGCTTAAAAAACCTAAATATGACTTTTATTATTCATTATTCATTCGAGCGCGTCCAGAAGAAATTTCTAAAATATATTAATTTTACAATACATATTCCAGTTGATTTATTGAAATAAAATCAATTGTTACCTTTAGCAAATCTTTTAAAACTTTCCGATAGAAGAATCCTAACTGACCTAATATTACATTATAAAATGATCAATTCATTCATTGACTGTCCAGATTTGCTGGAGTTGGTGTATTTCCGTGTACCTGGTCGACATACCCGCCACATATCTCCTTTTTGTTCTGCAAGTTCTAGGATCAACTATTCAATGCACTCACTTATCCCTAGGCTACACAGATATGGTAATCAGTATGAGGATAAGTCTGATATATTTGGTTCTGGACTTGATAGTTACAAAACGAGTCTGATTTCTTTTTTTCTCTCGCAATATAATTCTTGAACTTTTCTTTATGTTTGAAAATATGTTTATTTTTTGCTTTTTCATATTTTTTTATATAATTTGTTTATATTATTGGTTACTTAATTTACCTACTTGTTACTAGTGTTATAGTTACGCAATTTTATCATTTTTGTTATGTATTTCCATATGTTTATATATGTAGGTACATATGCATATTTTTTTCATATTTATGTTTTATTGATAATTTACATTTTTAAATTGTTAATGAAAATTTATGCCATTTATGTAAAAATATATAATTATCTTATTCAAAAGGGCACCTAAAATATTTCACCACAGAAATGGCACTTTATGCGTTATTTACAATTTATTCGTGCAACTGACAGCTGCAAAAGGAAAAAATCTATAAAATAAAATAAAAAAACACAATTTATACATAAACAGTTTGTGTTTTTTTATTTATTTTATTCTAATTATTATTAAAATGAGTGACTTCTTTAGTACTAATATATATTGTTTTCGTCTTAATATTATTTATTTGCGCGATATTCTTTTATTTTTTAGGCAAATAGAATTGAATTATCAAAAGTACATTTATTTTAAAATATCCAAATAGATCAGAGGTCCCAGGTTCAAACCCCACTCTGCCCTAACTTGATTGTCATTTTCTTATAGTGAGTTATTTACAACTCATTGAAAATGGCCCTGAAATTTGAAATATTTGGTGAATCATAAGAACGCTGTGTTGTGCGATGGAGCAGAGCAAGAAAAAGATTAGAGAGAGTTCATAATAACAGAATGGGCAGCCCCGAAATCCCTTACATTACAGCTAAGGAAATTCCACTTGGTTATCAACTTTCTGGTAGACCATCTAAAAGAATGACAGAGACAACTGTATCTCAACGTCCCAAGATTAGCAGCTTTTTTAGATCTAAACCAAGAGGAAGAAAAAGAAGAAGAAATATACCGTTATTTTTTTTTCAAACCGGGTTTTTTGTTTTTTTTTTTATTCACTTGCCATTAAATTGTCTGCGTTCATAAATTCCAATATATAATAATTGCTAGATTCATCTAAAAAATTAAATAAAATATCATTTTGACATCATTGAGTTTTTATCTTAAAAGTTTTGTATTAAGTTTTCATAAGAACATTTCTGCGTGTGAAAGCATTCAATTTTTTTTTTTTTTTAATGCGTCTTTTAGTTAATACCTAACGTAATTTATAATCTCAAACCAGTGACCGAATTTCGACCTGAACAACATCGCCTGACGATCACAGGTCAAGAATTCTAAACAAAGTACTTTTGAAAACTGAAAGACGTATTTTACGTATTATAATAAAAAAGTATTTTAAACGTATGTAGTATTTTGTTATGCAGCCACCCTGTAATCGGTAATCCTAAAAGTCCTCGTAAAAGCATTTCGGTTTTACATGCATTTTCCGGACACAGAAAACGCGAAGGCACATACGGTTTTTTCCGACCGAGTGAGCTCGTTTCTCCGTGGAAAAAGCATTTTTTCTATGGAATGAAAAATTCAAAGCACGTGTTTGAATTCTAATTATGAAACATTCTGGTTATAATTCAATTTCGTCTGCCATTTTTGCAATAAGGAAGTTCAGTGCCGCGGGAAATTGGATGTAAAATTTGTTTTTTTAGGCCCGGTAAAAATTAGATCATTACGGCGAAGTTTCTAGAAAATGAATAAAAAAAATAATGAGAACGACGTCACTAGTTCTTCCAAATAACTAACCAATGCAGGTGTTGTGATAGATTTCCGGTTCCCGTTTAGCCAACCCACCAATGAGAACTCCGGTTCAAAAAAAACTTGTGTCGTCACAGGCGGAGTAATTTAAAAATCACAAAACTACAAATTATGTCTAAAAACAGTCAATTTAACACAAAAAATTTATTTAATATTTAAATATACACATAATAATAATAAAATTTTTAATTTCTCTACACTGCACTTGAAACATATTTATGATTTTATTTTATTAAAAGACATTAAAAACAAATGTAAAACTTGGTGTTCAATTTTAATACTCTCCAAAAAAAATATTGGTTTATGACATTTGAGGTTTTTAAAACAAGGCCTTCATTTGTTTTTTTCAAATTTTTCTCAGTAATAATTTTTAAATTCCCCTTGAGGCATTAAGGCTAATAACATGGTCTGTATAACATTTCTTTTTTTCTGGTTGGTAACCTGCTACCAATTAATATTAAGAGCCTTTTGCTTTTGAAAGAATAATGTCTTCTGAAAACCTTTTTTTGAAAATGTGCCTATTTTGGTAGTTATTTCCCAGTAGAGGAAATTCATTGCCGTCGTGTCAAGATAAAATGGCGGCTAGAAAACCATATCGTTACTAGGGACGCGAAGATGAAAATAAGAAAATCGAATATTTATGTATATCGCCTTTTTCGTTACATATTTTAATGTTTTCATTTTGTTCATATACATGGCACAAATGCTTTTTATAAACATAAACATATCGACGGTTCCTACGTATACTATGGAATCTGCATTTACCATAGTTTACAGGAGAACAAAAACAAAGCTTAATTTTTATATTAAGAAGCTATCAGATACTGTAGAATTGGCAAACATATGTCTATTGAAATACTATAAATAAGTACATGTTTGGCAATTCTACAGTATCTGATAACTTAAAAAATATTTCAAGGTTGGTTTTTGCTCTCCCGTAAACCTCGCAAAATGAAGATTCGATAGTATGCGTAGGGACAATCGATATATTCATTAAACATTACAGTGTTCTGTACAAATTAATAAAATAATTAAAAACATTCATGTTTTACATATTAAACCGTTTATAAAATGATATTCATAGATTGTACTTTATAATAATACTATGCAATACATTATTCTTAACATACTTAAGTTAAATAAAAATAAAGAAAACGCAGTAAATTAGGTGTAGCAAAATAATACATTCTTAATCTGCTGGTATATTTGCAATGTCTTGATATTTAATGCCCTAGGTTTGATACAAATTGTCTTTCGCTTAGACCTCAGGGGTTCACAACAATTAATAAAAATAAAAATGAAATTATTTTTAAAATAAACTTATTTCAAATACTGGATAAATAAAAATGCACAAATCAAGTCATACTTTACATATATTTGACGTATTTTTTTTTATCTTTCTACAATAACATGAATATTTAAACAGCTGTTTGATTCTTAAACTATTTCGTTAATAGCAAGTTTGATTTGGCTAGTGTAAAAAATGTCAATACGACTGATCTGGTTCTTTAAGCTTTGCAAAAGGCGAATTAATAGCGTTTTTGTTGCTGCGATTTCTATATGAAATAGCACGTTTTGCCTAGCAGTCCTAACAAATATTCGGAATTGAATCATATTTAGGAAGTCGGAAAATTCCAACATGCCATTTATTATTTTAATAAATCACTCTTTCCAAATCAAATGTATTCATTAAAAAGGCATTGCTTAGAAATTCAATAGGAATAAACAGCTTGTAATTCATAAAGCGAAAAAATTTTCTCTTCACTCTCTCAAGGTTTAACGAATGACCTCCGTAAAATGGGCTGCAGATACTTGAATACAATTCAAGTATCTGTAGCCCATTTTACGGAGTTCATGATACATGCAAAGTTTTGAAAGATAATATTGTTTAAAATCATTAACCGTTCTTAAAATATATCCTTACAACTTCATTGCTCTCTTCGTAATCTCATTAATATGATCTATAAATGACAATGTTCGGTCAAATACAATACCTAGATCCTAGATCTTTGATTTCAGATACCTTTTTTTGTAAAACATGTTCATTTATACTATGTTCAAATAATAAATGGTGTTTGTTCTTGCAAAACGTTGTTGCAAAACGACATTTGCAAATATTTAGATGCAATTTGTTGCTACCACACTATTTGAGTCATTCATCAAGGTTTGTTTAAAGACTACAACACAATCATTAGTTTTTTTTAAGTTCAAAAAAAAAAAAATCTGATTAAAAATTATTGCAACTAAATACAGTTTTTATATAAATTTAATCAATATATTTACATGAACGTTTTTCCCATTACGTAAAAGAACACACACTGTGTAATATTTACTATTCTACCTATGTTTCAACATCCCCATTTCCTCAACTCTTCCATCTGTTGACTTTAATGAAGTAAAGAGCTGAGACCTTTACCATGTGGATGAGATTCCTTTTCATTTACTAAGCAACGACTGAAAACATTTTTTCTTTTTTTTTTAACTTCTTATACCAGTTAGTTTAATCAACAATGTTTTTGGTATGTCCAAATATTTGTAGACCAGCTGAATTTCCTCCCTAGGGAGTTATTTAGGTCTCAATTTGTTACAACAGAGAGGCAAATGCCTAAATTTCAGAAATTACTTATACCTCTCTTTTGCAACAAATTTAAATCTAAATAACTCTCTCGGGAGAAAAATCAGGCTGTCTACGGGTGTAATGACAGGTCATAAACCATGCAAATTTCTGGACTCCTGTATTACTTTCTCAAAAACAATTGTGTCTTTTAGAATAAAATACATTTACAAATATCACTATCTGAAGTAGGATAAAAAATACGAGTTTGTTTAACTGTTTGTAGACAAAAAACTGGGATAATTCAAATCAACAAATGACAACAGAGATGAAGAACATTTTTGAGAAAGAAAAATGGAAGTCTAGGTTCTTACAGGATTTATAACTTGTCATTAGCTGATTTAAGTGGCCAAGTGCCTGTGTTTAAACATCCATATATTTTCAATTCTTCCGTACGTTAATTACAAAAAATATGTTTTTACAACATTTAAAAAAATGATTATTTATGTCCCAAATTTGTGTTGTACAGAAAATAAAAATGGGAAAATTGGGTAAAAATTAAAATTTATAACTTTAAATCGGCAGTATTTTTTAAATTCACATTTTTTACCCTCCTAAAAATCTTTTATGAGGTGCCTTTGGATAACTCATAATGATTACTAGGATAACTCCAAGTAAATGTCACCTTCAGAACTGCAAATTATTCGAAAAACTTTTAAGAGACATTTGGTGTGACTAGTTTTATTCAGATGACTTTAAAATTTTCTAGCAGTTACGTTTTAATGAATTTTAAGTTCCAAGTTTTAAGTCGCGCACTCTATATAGATGATTGAGCAATTGAAAAACAAAAAAGATTCCCACAAATGAAATATATTCTCGATGATTTTTTTCATCATCGTCATCATCATTATTCCTTTTTCGCACCTAATAGTGCATAGGCCACTGCATTGTTGCACCAATCTCAGCGTATCTGGATCATTTTTGTAATATGAAGGTAAGATGATCAGTCTTCCGCTTCGGGTGCCAGTCCAGGGACTATGAAATATTCTAGTTTGAAAACACCTTTTTTAAAATAAATATTTGAGAAAATATATTAAATATATCAACCATGTCGGGAATCAAATCCCATACCTCTTGCATGGTAGGAAAACGCGCTGACCATTACACCACGAGGCCGACAGTAAAGTATTTTTTACTTGATTCATTTTATTTTTTTTATAGAGGAAAAATACCCATATTTCGTAAAGTGTCTTAATTTCGGATAGCTTATACACCATTAATTGGATGAAAGTGCTAACCACTGTCTGTAAGAACTATAGCCACTTTATTGCATCTGTATTGTCGCCGTGAGCATTGAAGCTTCGTGTTAAATTTTAAAGACGATATCGGGTTCGAGCCGAGTTGGACAGCAAGTGGTAAGCATCAATACTACAATAATGTGAAGATGTCTTATTCTATTCGATCCCACATGTCATTTATACGTCAAAGTATATGAGGTTATGTTAACATGCAAGCTGTAAAATATTTAATGAAGTGTCCTGTTTTCAGATAAACAACTTCTCACAGTCATCGCCAGAAAAACGATTTAAAAAAGTTATTGCAAAATATCTCTTCAAGTTTTTCAAATGACGAGTCATTTTTGTCCAATGAATCGGAATGCAATTGTCACGATCTTAACGATGCCGTGTGCATGAATTCAACAAGAAAGCCATATTCATAATATTTGCTCGGATTATCTGGAAAAAAAGTTTATAAAAATGTTTTTCTTGTTGGCTATTACTTTGTTACCGTGTGCATAGAATAAAAAATTATATGCCTTGTTTTATCAAAAATTAGGTGCCTACTATGTCCTAAATTGAGATTCTATTTTTCTCACGTAAAAAAAAGGTTTTAAAAAAATATTTTTTATGGTTTTAATTTTTTATTTATTCAATATGTTTCATAAATTCCAAAAGAAATATAAATGGCAAAAGCGCACATGAAGAAAACGAAACGAATACCACTTAAATAAAGAGGAAACCTCTTATGCTTGCTGCGCTTTAAAAATATTTTATTTCCATTGCGATGGGTGTACAATCTCAATTTCAATATTTCGCCTATTTTATTTTTATATTTAGTTCATTACTACTATTTTATTTTCATAGCTTTAAACATTTATTTTTTTTCTATTTTAGTTGAACTTTCCGGTTTTTTAAATTTATTTTTAAAATATCAAAATATTATGTATTATATCAGTGGCTTTTGCATGTATACATTTTTTGTGTACTCTTTTATTGATATCTGAGCATCCGATGACAATCTTTAAACGAATATTTTTTGTATTTTAAAAAACAAAAAGGGTTTACTACAGTTATATCGACTCATTAGTTAATAAGCGAAATAAAATAAAAAAATACGATTAAAAATAAAATTAATAGGCATTAACTTTGTGATTTTTCAAGTTGAATTATAAGTATTTAATAAGTTATTTTGTTTATTTAAAATCACTTATTTATATGTACCTACGCAGATGTTTTTTTTTCATATTTTACAAGTGTTTTACCTACATCTCCCATTTTTAAATATATTTTTCTTTATTTTTGAAAATTTATTTTGCAAGAACATACGATATTTTCTTTTCGTTGGTTCCTACGTACACGCAAACATCAAAGAGTTAAAAAATATTTATTTTGGCCTTCAAAATCGTCTCATGTCGAGATTAGAGATCACAAACCATTAGTGCGCGTAAAATGATTCGCTTACAGTCTGTATTGAATGCCGAAGCGATACTTATTTTTGGAATCTCTAAGTTCAGTCATATCACTCCACTACTTCGGGAATTACATTGGCTACGTTTACCACAGAGGGTGGATAACAAACTCTTTTGACTTATGTATAAGTCACTGCACAACTCTGCTCCAGAATATCTAAGGGAACTCTGCATTCCAGATGAACTAGCTGACAGACATCTTACGCTTAGATCAGCTACATCAACGTCGAAAAGGAAAGTTATTATACCTCTACGCAAACAGCGCACTAAATTTGGCAAACGCGCTTTTGCGGTCGCAGGCCCTACGGCATGAAATGCTCTCCCAGCAGAGGTCCGAAACTGTGAGAGTGAAGTGATGTTATGGAAGAAACTTAAAACCCACTTGTTCTCTAAATTATTTAAATAAATTCTTAGGTGACAAAGTACATTATTTTTCTTAAATGAAAAAGTTTAAATTAAATTTATATCTTTATATAATCACTTTGTAAAGCGCCCTTGAGGTATTATATTACGAAAATGGCGCTATAAAAGTTATCCATAATAATTATTATTATTATAAAAACAACCTTTTTTTTTATTTAAAAATTGTTTTATAAACTATTACGGATTGCCACATTATTTAAACAAAATCACTTCTGTTTTTTTGGAATTCATCTTACGTATTTTGTAAAGGTTTTTTTAAGTGTTTTGTTTAGTTTGGTCTAGTAGTTTATCGTATAGTTTTGGACCTCGGTTCATTATTCTCGAGTGTCTATTTTTTGGAATGTAATATGTGATATTGCTCTCATAATTACGTATTGTATCCGTGTTTGAAACAATTTTTCATAAAGTTGTTGTTCTTCGTTTGGAATTTCAATACATCAGTGGCTAGTTTGTGGATGAATTTTAAATAATATAGTTGAAAATCTTCTGTTTCAAAAGGAGGGTCGCCTACTATACTACTGGTCAATTTTTTGCTTTATTTTTATGTTACAAACATCAATTGAATACTTGAATGATGACCTTGTCCGGAATATAACCAAGAATTCAATCATGGCAACTAAACGCGCTAATAACGAGGCTGATTTTATTTTTTTAATATTGCAGGCCAAAATGGACAATATCATTGTACGTTTCTTACAACTTAATGAATTTAACTATAATATGGAATCACCAACGAAAGCGTCTTAGCAATTAATATTTCCAAAACGTTGTTCAAAATTTTTCTTTCTTGTTATTTACCACTCAAAGAATATAACTAACCATACATAATATATCATACATAAGATATATTTCAAAAGAGTTTCTTAATACCAAAAGTTGTCAACCCCCTCCCGAGACTCTTCTGTTCGCAGTGTTAACTTTTTTGTCTGAATCTAAAACTGAGTTGAAGCTTTTAGATCTTCTTCGAATCGGTAACTTTCTCGTCTCGTTTTCAAATAAAAGTTTTAAATTAATAATGATTCTGATAATCTGTATAACGAATCCGGTAATGCACTTTTTGGGCCAATACCAAAATTATATTTGAGATTATAATTCGAAATTCACATAAATTTATAAATATTGCGTTACAATCAATAATATTAAATGTCGTTTTTTAACACTTGTTGATTACAAGTACACGATACCTCTCTTTAAGGTCCTTATTATAATAGAAAAAATAAATTAAAATTTAATTAATTTCATTTATTTATTTATTCACACATACATTACAAAAATAAATAAATAACTTATTGATTAGTTTCAGTTTCAGTGCTGCAGAGCAGCGTTTATTTAATAATTATAAAATACATATAACAATTTGTTACCCACTAAGTCCAAAGACTTTTCGGGGGGACACATTTTTTTTTATGACAGGTTTATATTACATTTATTTTATTTATATTTTACTAACTTATTTATAAACAGGAAATATAAAGTATCTAGAAGATATTTATTTATTTCTTGTTTTTTCATTTGAAGATCTTTCATGTTAATGATGATTTGTGGGAGATCATTGAACAATCTTGGAACAACGCAATTTAATGTTCGCTCTCCGAAGTAATTTGTAATTCGGGGAACAAACATGGAGACCTTAGTTTTTAATCTAGTGTTGTGAGTGTGGGAAAATCTTTGTTTACATTCTGGATCAACAAAGTGATCTATAATCAATTTGTAGTCACAAAGTTGTTTTACCGGCAGGACATTACAGAATTTAAAATATACACCTACGCCCATATGTTTCGCCTCACGGATTATGCTATCCGGTACAATCCCCTTCAACAGTCTCACCCGAATATCATAAATTTTACCCAGATGAGACTAGAAGGTGAGACCCCAGACACGCACTCCGTAAGATATAATGGATTCAATGAGCGAGGTATATATGTATCTTAACGTTTTGAGAGGGAGTATGCTTTTGATTTCATAAATCACCTTAGTCTGTCGCTTTGGTGTTTATTTTGTACAACTCCATATTTAAACTTATAATGTAAGAAATCAAACACTGATTGATGTGTGATTTGTGTTCAGTAGACTCAAATAAGTGTTTGATTTTTTTATATTATGAGTTTAAATAACTTATCCCTAACTCTTTGAAACCATGAGCCCTGTGTTAAATTTGTATACAACATAATGGAAAGTGGAAGCATGCGTATTATTAAACAATACCAATATAAATTATTCCGTAAACATATATGTAAATGTATTTACCACTTTTTTTTTCTCAAATATTTTTTTTTCTTTCCTTTTTCTTTCCTTGGTTCCTCTTTTTCTCTCATTCCAAACTCATTAATTATCTGATCCCACATTTCTCATCATTTAATATGTACGGCATAATGTATTTTTAAATATCTTTTCTAGTGTTAAAAGGTGCAAGCTTTATCTCCCAATTAAAAAAAAAACAGATGGTATTTTGAATTCATTGAGTTCTTTTTAATTTTATGTAAACATTATGTTTGTATCTTTTGATATATATTTATAGATTTTTAGTACAAAATTTTGACCAATCTCCTATTTTGTCCAGTCTGATTTTTGGTTGGCTGGAAGATATTGCTTATTGCAATTAATCCGCCAAAGTACTTATTCCTTTTACTTAAAGTTTAAAATAAATAAAATCTAAACCTGTACAGGACATTGAACACTCTTGGGGCCATGCATGACTTCAGTCAAAAACTTAGGGTGGTAAGTGTTAAATAAATCAAATCTTCGTACTTATAAATAAACATTGTTATATATTAAAATGCAAACTTAATAGATTAACCCAATGTGCCATCAACTGTGTGTTTATTTGTTTATATTTAAATCGCGTGTAAATAAAATAGAATACAAAATTGTGGTTTACCCAGAAATTTTATATCGATTAAGTTTTGAAGAAATGACTGTGCTGGTAAAATAAAGTAAAGTTGGCATAATTTTTTTAAGCAAAGAGTATTAACTAAATTAATTAATGAAGTTTTGGAACATGACTAAAAAAATATAATTGTCTCTCACCAAAGTGTTCATGGTAACTTTGATTAAAAAACATGCCCAAGCGGATGCCTTACGCTTCGAAGTACCCACTAACAAAAACTTTTTGAAGCACATTCCAAACGAAGAGCTTTGTCCAGTAAAGGGTACAAGAAGGTTATTCAAGTATGTATTAAGGATTGTTTTATGAAAGTATTATCAGATAATTGTTAATATCAGAGAACAGAAAAAGCTTTACAGAAAACAGGTTCGTTATAATGTTTTTTTGTTTCAACGAAACTTATTTGAAAATATAGTACATAGTAAAATAAAATTTATTAATTAAAAGTATGAAGGTTCATGAATATTGTATCTCTTTAAGTATTTGCCATTCATAGGTGGGTGCTATTGAATTTACGCATTATTAGAAGGTTTCTTGCTATCTCAATACATATCCAATTTGTTTCAAATATCATTCTAAAGGAGAAGCATTAGGCTAGCGACGACGCGTGATATTTTATGCGATGCTCAAAAACATGTATTGTCGGTAGGTGTTTCAACTATACCTCAAACGACGCAATGTCTGTCTGGTTCCAGTGTTTATCTCAAACTGAATTGAAATAATTAAAATTTTTTTTTTTTAAATTGTTCTTTAGAAATTTGTACATTTTTTTGAAATGTTATTAAAAGTTCATAGTAGTTTTTAAAATTTTATGAACTGATTTAGAGCATAAATAAATCAACTTAATTTTTAGACACTAAATTTGCATTTCTTTTTTTTTTTTTTATTTAATAAAAATTATACACCAGGTACATTTAATATAGTTTTATTTTTACTTATGGATGTAGCCATTCTACTGGCCCACAGGCACGTTCTGGAGTGTCAGGGTATTATTTATTTTATACATAATTGTACATACTTTCACATCAATTCTGTGTAGAAATTTTAAAAAAATACATAAATGGCAGTGAATAATTATTCACTTGGTTCACTCTATTCATACTTATGTGAAAATCACGCACGATGAAATCAATGAAAATTAATAACTAATTATAACAGGGATGGAGAATATATTCGAACAGACTCCCTACTCCCTAATCCAGTCTTTTTCTCTACAAACTTTTGAACATACTCAAATATCATAATAAAGTTTTAGTGAATGCCAAAATAAATACATTTATTCATTTTTATTTTATGTGCTTTATAATTTCATAGGCTCTTTTTTAATTATTAGTGTGATTTTTTTTTTAATAAACGTCCTTGTAAAACATTTAACTATGCATTTTAATGCATTTTTTGCATTTTTACCCTTATCGGTTGGTTATATGCGTTCAAGTTTTTTTTATATATTTTTTTTATTAAGGCAATCCATCCTAAGAAGGATGATTTCTGCGTTCAAGTTTTACATATTGAAATAATAGTTTGTTTATAGTATACTGTTCTCCTTTTTCATACCTTGTTTGCCTATTTCGCGCCCTTCAAAACGTTTTACTATTATTTCTTTACTCGACTTATTTTTTTTAAAACAAGCCAATCCATGCTTATATAAGAATCTCAAATATTTAAATCTAACAATAAACCCATCTCAAACATTTATGTTCAATATATTTTCTTTTTTTTACAACTACCATCACGCTAGTCCCTCGTAGGGATAGTCTAAGGGAATGGGCCACCACACACGTCTGTCCCAGCTTCCACTCCTAGCTTCTTCCACGTTTATACATCTTGTTATACATGTCTTTCAGTTGTGTCTGCTTTTGACATGACCAGACCTAAGATTTTGGTTTACTGATGCTACGTTCAGTAAAATTATTAGGCATTTGGCTTTTTAATCTTAAATAAACGTTATGGATATAATAAAAAATATAAAACGTAAGGAGAAAGACTAACGTGTTTCAAATATGTATTGAGTTTATTGTCTGGTTCTCTTTAACGCTTAGGTTGAAGGTTCCTGAGTTTCTAGGTAAAGATATAATTCAAATGACAAGAGATCTCTCTACATTATTATTCAGGACTTGCTAAATCCCGTCTGGCAAGAGAACCTGAGAAATATATTCGCAATGTGATTACTTGACGGTGACATTGACACAAGATGTTGCTTACAATTACGTCATCAAGTGTCTCTTGGAGCCGCCATTGCCACACTGGTTAACCCTTTAATCCCAAACAAAGGTTCAAGCCCGAATATAATTTAGCTTTGAAAACATTGTTCCGTGTAATACACAAATTGCTTAAAATGTTCTCTACGAATTAGTTGGTTGTCTATCTATAAAATAATTACCGTATTGAACGGAGGCTCTGTTGTACACGATAATAGGAAAATATCACCTACTACGATTACCGATGAAAATAAACAAAATGGGTGCAGAAAAATTCATTGTGTTTTCTAAATCATTATGGTTATTGTGGAGAAATCTTTTCATTCATAACTTATTAAACAATAATATGTCCTTAAAAAAACGCAACAGCCTTAATAATTCGTCGCTTCTGTTCGTTTTCGTCCAAACAAACCATCTCGCCGTTTCCTCGTAAGGGTAGGCAGAGAAGATCTATTTTTGCATACAGATCTCGCTTCTTCTACATTCATACATCTTATTGATTGATTTGTTGTTCACTTTGTAGAACTTCATATTTAAACTTATAATTTAAAAAACCAAATACTGATCTGAGTCTACTGAACACTTTATATTATTTTTTGTTTTTATTTTTGTACAAGTTTTCATATATCTTCTCATGCACGCGTGCCGATTATTCCGATTTTTAACATGTTCATCGTTAAGTATTTGTTGGATTTGGCCATGCCATGTCTTTCTCGGTCTTCCTCTATTTCTGCATCCATCAACATTCGTATTTTAAATATTCTTAGCCGTTCTTTCCCTGTCCATTCGCTTTACATGTCCAAACCAACGCAGAGCTCCTTTCTTGATTTTGTCGATAATGCTTATCTCAGCCTTACATAATGTACGGATCTTAACATTTGTGCATCTATCGTACATAGTTTTACCACACATTCGCCTGAAAGATCGCATTTTGACAGCATTCAGCCTACTTTCATCCCTGTTTTTCCAAGTCCATGCTTTGCTCCCATACATCAAGGTTAGAGCGAGGACTCCATTGTGAACTGCTAATTTTGCCTCTTGCGACAAACATTTGCCAAGGTTGATTTAAGTGCACCGTTCATTCTGTTCCCGGCACTCTTCCTCCTTTAAATATATTTTTCAGTCATTCCATTCCTAGTAAACATACTTCCCAGATACACATATTCTTCTACTTGTTTTAGTATAACCCCATTTACAGTGATTTCACATTAAGTCATACTTTCATTTCATTCGAAAACCATCACATTTAATTTATCGACATTCATCAGAAAATCACTTCCCTCACATACATCGTATACCTTTGTTACCAAGAACTGCAGTTCCTCTTTATTGTTAGCAAGAAGCACGGCATCATCAGCATACAAAAGACAATTGACAGTTAAATCACCAATTTTTGATCCTATTCTTAAGCCTTTTAGTTATTTCAAACAGTTATCGATATACACGTTGAACAACCATGTCCAAAAGACCAAAACACAAATCTGCAGGAATAGAGCTTTAAAGTTTTTTTTTTACGAAATGGGCATAAATAATTATACCACAACTAAAAACGAAATTCGTTAAAAAAACCCATAAAATATATTTTTTTAAATATATTTTTCATTTGAACTTTAAAAATCAAAGATTTATCAGAGCTCATGTACAGTTAACTCAATTTCATCAAAAATGCTCTGTTGAACAAAAACGAACTAAAGAGACGAATTTTAACGTCAAGATTCATGACGACGTTCTATTTAAATTTAATCCGTCCCAAACAAAGTTCAAAATTTACACGACTCGTGCCGTATTAGGTACGCGGCCAAAGCAATGGATTGTTTTCGTAGAAATTCAAAATTACAAATTAAAAAACATATCTTATGTCACTTAAAAGTAGTAAAAATATTTTTTTTTACTCGACAGTATTTTATAGACCTTTTTTTCATACAAGTTAGACGCACTACATTTTAAAAGGTACGTAGTGTCTGAAAAAATTAACACGATACAAAATTTTGCGAGAAAAATACGATTGTAGATTAAACTGAACACAAGTTATTGTATGTTACACAAACATTTTTAGGTTTTCAAGAAAAAATCTTCTCACATACACACACATGAATACAAACGTCACACACATATTTTGTATTATTAGATGTACAGTTTTTTTTTAATTGGCCCTAGTATTGTTAATATCTTCTTACTTATTTTTTATGTAACAGCTGTGAAATTCCTAAAAAAAAATAAAATAATTTATCTCTTTTTATTAGCTCAGTAGACTACTCAGTCCGATACGGCCATTTGAATAAATCCAAAGCATGTGATAACAACATAAATTGTTTTACTGAAAAAAATTTCTCACTTAACAACAATATTTTGAGTTTGTCCAAATATTTGTAGACAAGGACTGGATTCAACTCCCTGGGAAGCTGTTTATATTAACATATGAAATAATTCAATTAGATGAATCTCACCCGCATAAATAAAGGTTTCAGCTCTTTTACTTCACAAACATCAACAGATGAAATAATTGAAGTAATATAGATGTTCAGATATAGGCAGAATGGTGAATGTTACACAGTGTGTAAAGTGGCCACTTAAACCAGCCATTGACGGGCCAAGCCCTGTAGATGCCTAGACTTCTATATTACCTTCTCTTAAATGTTCTTCATCTCTGTTGTAATATGTTTCTTACTTAAATTTAAAACCAAATAGAATACAATATAACATTGAATACCTTCTTTAAGGAGCGCTTGAAGTATTATATTAATAAAATGACCATATATAAGTTATCTATTAAAACATTTTTTACGATTTATGATGCTCCGTATCAATTTTCCAATTCTCTTGCTTTATAAAGATTGACTGATATAAAATATGTATAACTACTTATTTGCGCAATATATAAAATAAATAAAAAATAAAAAATTATAATTGATTTGGCAAAGGTAAAGGGTTGAGGGAAAATCGTCACGAGCGTACAAACATAACATGTATACACTCCTAAGTTACTATTGGGAAGAAACTTTACTAGGGAATAAGTATGTACAATTAAACGTAACAAGTCTCCCAAATTTGGAGGCATCATATTTATTATATATATTAATATATCTAAGTCAAATTCGTTCATTAATTCTCTGTTCCACGAATCCCCTTTTTCGGGAACAAACACACTGATGACCAAAAACTTAATGTATATTAGTTGGAGCATATGGTATCCACAAACAGCCTTCAATGTCTCAAAATGTTTTGTCACGTCGTACACAAGAGCGTCCAAAACAATTTATTTCCGTTATATCATGGATGGAGTAAAGCTTGAACGAGCGTCGACGTCCAGGGATCTCGGGGTGCTGTTTGACGCTATGTTATTATTTATTCCACTTATTTATTTATTCATTTAAAAAAACAAACAGTCGATAATGATACAATAACATTTAAAAAAAAAATTAAAAGACAAACCAGCAAAGTTTCTAAATAAAAATCATACATATTATTAAATTGTGTTACAACAAAAGGATGTGTTTATGTGTATTTGTATGAGAGTAAGTGTAGATGTGTGTTTATGTGTATTAGTGTGGGAGTAAGTGTTCAGGAGTGTGCATCATTTAATAGTAAGTGGGATCGCATCGCAGCCATAAATAATTAGTCTTAATTTATTTTTATATCAATTAAAAGGTATGAAAAATATATCAATAGTCGAAAAAAAACATTATAGTTAGAGCAAGAACGATAGAGGAAAGAGTGTTGTGCATAGTTAGTGCTACAAACTGGCAGATGGAATAAATACTTATTTCTTGTCACGCGAAAGAGGACATTAAGATTAATTTAATCATAATATCATGCTTTTTAAAATGCCAAGATTTTAAAAAATATTCAGGTTCTGATAACATTGTATAATTCCTTGGTAAGAAGTCGCTTGGAATTTAGTTCCATCATTTGGTCGCCAAATGAAACCATATATTTCTTAATGATAGAGAGGGTACAGAGAAAATTCTGCGTTATCTGTATCTCAGGGAGTATGGATTTTACCCGTGGCTTTTCCCGACTGACTTCTTACTAGGAATGCTGGGCTACCAATCATTGTTGGGGAGAAGGAATATTCATTTGGGTGTTCACTTTTTTCAACTCGTTGGTGGTCGCATACATAATTCTGATATTCTGAATGAATTCGGTCTATTTGTCCCTGATAATTATCTTCAGCAGAACCAACCTGCCAATGGTTATGCCGGTAGGTAGAGAAATTGTGTTATTCAATCGTATCGGATGTCGATATATTTCATGACAGTGGGATTTCTTTTAGGAGTGCAATTTTCAAATTGTAATATGTATACATGACAATGTACATTTTTTTCTCTTTTCTATTTAATAAACCTGATAAATATATTTTGTAATGTGTTGAGCATTAATTGGATACTTTGTAATGTTCTCACTGTAACTAAAAATAATTTAATAAAATAAATACAATGAAATGCATATATTGGCTGCCAACTCCTTTGCGTCCTTCCATTCATGTTTTCGTAATTTCTTTAAATTACCTTGAATTTGACTACTGATATATTAGTTTTAATAGTTTTTGATTTATTGAAGAGATTATTGTAATTTTTGACATCTTTGAAGACAAATATATTTTTACGGTGACTAATGTAAAATTTAGGGATTTTAATATTATTTTGATAACTGAGTGATTTATTCATCTCAAATTATTATATATTTTCTTCTTTATAAATTTGTATAAGGGAATTTATTTTATAAATAGTATCGAATGTATGAACTTTAAATAATTTATTTAGAATTTCCGGATTAAATGTTGAGGGTTTCTTTTAAATTAGTTAAATAATTAATCTTTGTACTATATTAAAAGGGTTTATTGGCATATGTACTACCCCATCATTTAGTTGAATACACTTTTGCATGCGTTCGAACCAATTCTCCAAACAGTTTTTTTTTCTTTTGATAGTGGTATCATCTCCAAAACGCGGTTCGAAAGGCTTTAACACCTTAAAGTTAGGAAAATTGCTGATTGGTAATATAGTTGATAAAAAAGTTAGATTCCCACCTCGAAACATATATTTTTTGGTGAGGCAGATAATTACAAAATCAAAAACAAATGAATGAAACTTGATTTTACTTGAATGTGCGAGTAATAAATTAAGTTATTCATTTGCATTTTATGGACATCAAAATTGTAGCAGTGTTTTGTTAAAAAAAAATATGTTTGTTTTTTACTCTTTTTTATTTATTTTTATTCAGGAAACATACAGTACGGTTACATAGTTTTATACTTTAGACTTAACTCTAATGGACCAGTGAATTTTCTATATTATAAAATAGTTAAATTATGTAAGGTTATCAATGAAAGTACAAAAAACAGAAGGAAAAAAACATAAATGGAAGTTGTTTAAAAATTAAAATTGAAGGAAAAAAAGTTATTTAAGAGTTTGTAATTAGTATTGACAAATAAAAATAATAATAAAAATGAAAAAAAAAAAATGTAAAAGTAATGAAAAGGTAAGAATTAAAATAAAGAATGAAAAACATGCTCAGATATATAAAAAAAATATTTTTTTTAAAAACGAACATTTTCAAAAAGGAAAAACATACATATACGTAAACATATTTTATGTATTTCAAAGAAATAATGAGGATAATCTGTAAATGAAATAAAAGACAATAAATTTAAGTCAATTTAAAAAACATCTTCAAAATTATTGACACATTATAGTAAGAGCAGCAATATATTGATTTTATATACATATACAATATAAGAAATTAAAAGTAGTTTAAAAGTATAAAAACATGTCAATGCAGCAGAAAAAAAGAAAAAATAACAGGTATAGCAACTAATCTTATTAAGATTTTAAACCAAAGGTAGTTGATAAAATTTCAATAGATGTTTAAATTACAAATGCAAAAAAAATACCTTAATAAAGCGATTTTTAACGTTCTCTAGGTGTATTGTATTTTGTAAATTGGATTGTTATATTTATTAAGTAAATTGTTGATAAATACAAGTACTAGCATTTAATTTAGCAATTTATGGCAAATGCCATTAACAACACAAAATATGTAAACTCAAGTGCCCTTTGATTTATTAATATAACTTTGCTGATGATTTATTCAACAATGTTTTGAGTACGTCAAAATTGTGTAGACAGGTTGGATTTCCTTCCTGGGAATTAATTTACCTATTAACAGACTTATTAAGTCCATTTTACAAATTAAAAAATAAAACATATACAAGTATAATTAAAAGAAAATACAAATAATGAAAGCTAGAACAAAAAAATTATAATAAATACTTCCTCAAGACAAGATCTGATCTATCTTAGTGATTGTATAAATCCAGAAAGACTTACGCTGAACAAGTCCAGATATTGTCTCGAGTTTATAATGCGGCACTATCGGAACATTGGTGCATGCAAGCAATAGTTTGTACTGTGCTGATCAAGAAATAGCACATTATTAGTTCACAACTTGTGGATCGGAACATTAAATGCCACTTGTTCCAGTTGCGATGTTACATCATTTCAGCCATTTAGTAAATTAAACATATTTATATACATTAATATATTAAAATCTAAATTTGTTGCAACAGAACAGGGAAAAAAATCCAGCCAGTCTGCAAGCATTTGGACACACTCAAACATTGTTGAATTACTACCCGGTAAAAGAAAAATATGAAAATTAGAAAATTGTTTTCAGGCGATGCCTATTAAGTGATTTGGTTCAGCCGGATGAATTTCACCCACGTGATAAAGGTTTCAGCTCTTTTACTTCACAAAAGTCAACAGATGGAAGAGTCGAGGAAATGTTGATGTTCAAACATGGACAGAATGGTAAACTGTTATACAGTATGTAAAGTGGCCACTTAAACCAGCCAATCACAGGTCATAAGCCCTGTAAATGCATAGGCTTCCATATTCCCTTCTCAAAAATGTTTTCCTTCTCTGTTGAAATAAATTTAAATATGAATAACTCCTTAGGGAGAAAATCCAGCCAGTCTGCAAGCATTTGGACACACTCAAACATTGTTGAAAAAAATATTTATTCGTTTTAGATATAGCTACAAAACTTGAATTTAAGCCCTATTTTAACCGAATATTTCCATATAAGAATTTTGTAAAAAAGCTTTAAAAATCACCCCTATTTCCTACTGCTAGACAAATATCCTAATAAAATCTACGATGTATAAAATGACTTTTTATTGCTTTTTTAATACCGCAATAAGTACATTTTTTATCCAATATCTGTATTTATCTAGCTAAAACGAATTGTATAAAATCATATTTGCATACGCAGCGATATAATTTTATTTATTTCCAATAGGTTGGCTTGAGTTAGTTTATGCAAAATTCTGGAACGTCAAACATAATATCTGAACAAAATGATGTGGAAATTCTGTGTAAGCAACTTTTGGCGTTTTTTCATACCCATATTGATATCCATAAAACTGCGTAATAAAATACTCAACATAATCTGATACTGGAAAAAAATTACGTTATTATGGCACGTAATAATAATTTGGAATCGAATTGTAATTAAATTAAAATTTAAAATATGATTAAATTATAATTTAAAAAGAAAGAATTGTCAATCGCATAGATAAAAAATTTTGTTATAAAAAACTTCAGCAAAAATTCAAAAGATGTCCCCGGTAAGAATATTTGGAGCAATGTAAAAGCACGCTTTCTTTCACTAAAATATATCTACAGCTTGATCTCTCAGAACTGTGGTGATGTGGAAATCACGAAAAAATAGAAAAATTATCAATGCAACACGGTGTGTAAAGTGATCACTTAAACTACGCAATTATAAGTCGTATGGTCTGCACGGTCCGAGTTTAGCTGATCACGAGCATTTATTTACTTTTTAATTTTTATTTGGGAAAAAAATAACAGTTTTACATTTATTTATTTATTAGCGGACATTGTCCATGTATACTATTTATTGGGTTTAAATATTACAATAAAAGAATAGTTTAAAACATTTAAAAAAAGAAAAGAAGCATTGAAAAACATAAGGAACATCAAGACAAGATCTGGACTATTTATTTAGTGCTCGTTTAAATCGTTGTAAGCTTAAACCAAAAAAGTCCAGAACTTGTCTTGAGTTAACAATACGACAAAGACGGGCCGGGCCATACATATAATGCATATATGTAGAATATAAGAAAATTCATAAACGAAAATGGTAAAAACAGTCAATATAAACTTTCCACGGTGATATAAGCTATTGATTAAGTACATTATAGGCATCAAAATAAAAGCAACTTCAATATTGAGAAATGTTAAGCACATAGAAGTTACAAATATAATAAAAATATAAATGTACATTTTGTAATAAAATTAAAGTAAATCGAAATAAAATAAATATAAAGAATAAGAAAGGAAAACAATTTTTTAAATAATGTAAAAGGTACAAAATGTGTTAATGAACATTCATTCATAATTACTGACATCTTATAACTAAACAAGTGTACTGTCTGTAAGGAACCTTCTTTATTTTATATGGGAGAGATGAAAAATGTCTGCGTGACCGTATTTCAATTAGAACAGTATTATAATAATGACATGCTCTAAAGAAAAAGTCGTTTTTCCTTGAGTTAGTCCTAGGTACTGGCAAATTAAACGTAGTATGGAATCTTGTTCTGTTGGGTACAAGATATTCCAAAGAAGTTGTAAGTAAAAGGCAGTCTAAATGTTAAATAAAAATATTTATTACAATAACAACAAATTTAAAAAAAAAAATGTTAATTGATCCTTCTAGCCTCCTCTGCTTTATTGATCAAAACGAATAAGTGTTGTTTTATCGATACATTTGTATAAATTAATAATTAAAGCAGTATGTAATGATAACAAAAGTTCATAAATTATAAGCATTGCTATTTTCTGCCTTAGATACAAAAATAGCTTTGCGATTATATGAAGTGCACAAAAGATTGTTTTTTTTATTAAGTTCGGATTTTGAGTAGTTTTAGATATCATTCGTATTATATCAGAACTTTATTGACTTTCAAAAATATTTACTCAGACCTAATCGACATTTTAAGTGTGACCCCAAAATGAAGTGCCCTGAACCATGCGTCTTATCTCTTCTATAATAACCATTCTTGTATTTTGATTTCAGTTTCACAAAGACGTTCGGACTGGTGACATGTGTCCTGATAGGTAAATTATATGTGACAAAGTGTAAGCATAATTTCTCAAGAAATGTCGCTCCATAGTAACAAAATGTTGATGGTTAGAAATTGGACGCATTTCAAAATGGTGTGTGTAGTGTTTGCAATTAGTTGTTTGTTCGTGATTGGTGTTTCTTGTGATGCTGTGAGAACTGAGATCGACGGAGACGAGGTGCCGATAGTCAAAGAACCAGTTCGTCAGAGATTCGCCAGGACGACGAAGTTCACTATTGAGGAGTTGCAGAATACGAAGTTTCCTCAGAAGTATTCCGGAGATCTGGACTTGGACCCGTGCAAAGCAGGTGAGTCACTTCAATTCTAAACCACCCGTATAGGCTTGAAAAGGTTTTTGTTTTGTTTTCAACCGTTTTATAAATACCCACATTCAAATATGTACTTACAATGCAGACAATGTCTATCAATGTTTATCAATGTCTTCTATAAATTGATTCTTACTGGCAGTATCTATATATGATTGACAAGTACAGTAAACTTTGCTCCCGTTTAAAATTTTTCTTATTTAGGCATAAGATTACATTTACCCGATAACTAAAGAATCACAATTTATAATAATTCATTTTAACTAAAAAGGGAAAACATTTTTGGCAAGAGAATATTGAATTCTAGATAATTTACACGGTTGAATACCTGTCATTGGCGGGTTTAAGTGGCCGTTACACGGTTTCCATTTACTATTCTGCCTATGTTTAAAATATTAACGAAATCGGGTAGTGTTGCGGACTCACGGATCAGAGGTCCGAGGTTCGAACCCCACTTTACTCCAACTTGATTTCCGTGTTCTAATAGTGAGTTATTTACAACTCATAATATAAAAATCAAACACTGATTTGAGTCTACTGAACACTTTATTTTATCTTTACAAAAATAAGTACAAAAATTTCGTGACAAAAATTGTTAAGCCTTGTTAGGGCATTTTTAAACGAATGTAAAGATTAGATGGATAAAATGTCTTTATATAGTTATATAATTCAAGGAACTTAAGTAAAAAATAAAAATAATCCTAGGAACTATAGCATGTACATTAACCATAATTGAGGGAAAAACCAATAGTTAAGGGCAAGGCTGAGTGATTAATTGATAATGGGGAATTTAGGTATTTAAATTTGAATTTCTGAAAATTTATAACAAAGTTTTTATTGACATACATGTATGTATTGTGAGATAATTAATAAAGTTTTATATATTGAGATAATTTTTGTGGCAAGAAAATCAATTATATTTTAAAAAGTTTGTGTTCTTTTTTAATTTTAATATATTATTGAAATATAATGAAGAAATTTATAAAAACACAAATGTTTTATTAAACAATATTTATATTTTTAAGAATTTCTAAACAAAATATACAAATGCAATTGTAAAATGATTCATCTATTAATTACGCATCATGCAAGCGTGTACATGAAGAGGCAACGTGAAGAATAACAGTCTATTTAAATTTTTTCAATAGTGGGAAGATATTAGGTTGGTTTGTTCATTTATTATTTAAAAATATTAGACATTTATTAATTTCCGATTATTCGAGTATATTCAGTTTACCTCCTTTGCTTTTACCGATTAGTTATAAAAGTACCGATTTGTCATTTGACATATCTTGCTTGGAATGCTTGGCTACAATCGTTTGGAGAAAAGAAGAAATGCACACTTGCTTGTGTATTTTTTCCTATTAATTCGTGGTATTACGATCAACATAGGTGTAATGGAAAGTATTTTTCTTTATGTTCCCAATGACGACTTTAGACATAGGCAGCTCAAGCTGTTTTATCTTCATGCTTGCAGAACCAACCTGCCGATGGTAATGCAGTTGGAAGAGCAAAGTCTTTACTCAACCGTATCTCTTCGGATATCGACATCTTTCATATTAGTGAAAAAAGTTCAGAGTGGATAGCATATTTTTTTCTATTATTGCTGGGATTTTATTTTATCATCTTTGTTTATTTAAATTTTAGTATTAATTTTTACGTGCCATGTATTCCTTGAAATATTTTCTTAATGAATATAAATGTTTACAAAAATAAATACATAAATTTAATTTAATTGAATATTTGTTATTTGGTTGGCTGAAAAATATTGCTTTTAGCACCAAGTCTATCAAGTAAATATCTTTTTTTTGCTTGAAGTATGAAATAAATGTGTACACTAATAAATAAAAGTTCAAAATAAGTGACAATACGTTAAGAAGATAATAAATAGTTAATTACGAGAGACGTATTTTATTTAATTGTTGTGGCGGAAATTGTAAGGAGGCTATATTTTTTTCTTTGTTTAAAATGCATTAATTTTTGGTGGGAGTTTTGCTCGTCTCGCGCTGAAAAAAAAATAAAGGCATCTCCGACAAAGTCTGAATATGAAGGATTGGTAAGACAAACAGAGCCATTGTTTTACTCGGCACTGGACGCGATGTCTGAAGCTTTAATTACAAAGCACCACTGTCGCCGCAGTATAAAGCTCCACTCATCTTATGTACTTATCAGGGGACTCTATACAACGACCCGCGAGCTGGAACAGGCCCGCTGTGGCAAACCAGATAAATATTAAGTCAGTCCCACTAAATTCTTAAGCGGAGCGAATATTAATTTATTTTCACCCAAAGTGATTTTGCCATTGACCATATTGCTTTATTTAATTTTACAATACGCCCAAGGCATTAAAAAAAATAATACGGGTTATTACAAACATAGTAATAATTTTAAAAATAAACAACAACACATTTTTTTTAAAGACATGTAGTAACCAAAAAAGCATAGTACAATGTAAAATTGACATAAACAAGTTACATTATTTTTAAATATAGGTATAGGAACATAATACTCTCATTGAAAGTCAATATAAAAACATCACAAAGAGATAGTGAAGTTTAAATAATTAGACATTAAAAAAAATAATAATAATAAGTAAACACATACATTTTATTTTGTATATCGCTCAAATCATTATTTTGTTGCTTTATTGATTATTTTAATTTATACTTTATATACCACTTGTAAATTATTATAACAATTAAATTTTTGAATTATATGTTATATTTATTTCAATGATATTATTATAGTGTATACTCGTTTATGTTTGTTACTTTATAGGTATGATTTATATTCTATTACTTTTATAAGTTTTAAATGTTATTTTTTTTATTTTGGATTGATAATTTAAAAATTAATTTGTTATTTTTAATTTTGAATATTATATCATATGAAATTATTATTATCAAATTATTTAAAGTTATTTCTTGTAATTTGGATTGTTTTTATTTTTTAATTATATAAATGTATCAAACGTATCATGTTAAATTATTAATTATTTCAATTAACGTTATTTTTCGTTGTTGTTAATTATTATGGCTTAACACGGGCATAGCCTAAAGACCCGTAATATTTTGCTGAATATGTATAATAATGTAATTTCAAATGAAAAAATAAATAAAGTTAACAATATGACATTTGGACAAATTATGAAATAACATTGTCAGTTATAAGTACTCATTGAATCCATGATGAACCGTTTTCTGAATTACGCCTTTTATGTGTGTTTTGAATCTATTATCTGACATATTTAGGACATTGTCGGGTATTCTATTGTAAAAGCGTACACAGTGGCCCACAAACGATGTGCTGAACTTTACTGGTTTTAATTTTAGAAATACTCATTTATCTTTGTTTCTAATGTTATAACTATTTTTGTCGCTACCTTTGGGAAATATATATATATTTTTACGCACACACATAATGATATAAAACATCACATTTACATATAATGCGCATAAGTGTTTCTTCATCTGCACTGCAGAAACTACATTTAGAAGTTTCGGAAATGTTCATTCTAGCAAAACCTTTGTTCAATTTGCAGTATTCTGTAAGGGCTTTAGTGATAACTCTCACTTGATTTCGGCTGAGCTTTATTAGGTCTAAGGCAAACCTTCGCGAGTACCCTTTTATCAGCTCCTTCGCGTGGTGCAGACCAGGTACTTTTTGCCAGAGCATTAAGCTTTGCTTCCTAGCCCATGACCTAAGCTCGTTACGAAGAGCACACTTGGGCAACCCACAGAAGGGCTCAGAACCTATTGGAGCTGTCTCAGCTCCCAGCCTTGATTATTCATCAACTGCCTCGTTTGCAACGATGTTTTAGTGTCCAGGTACCCAAATCAACGTCACACTGTACATAGCCTGATATTTTATGGATTCAGATTTGTAAGGGGAGATTTATCAAAACTAAAACTCTCACCTTTCACACAGCAGCCAGGCTCTTTTGGATGGCAAGAACTTTTCAAGGGGATCCATCAAAGTAGACGTTTGTAGGAAACAGTGATGTCAAAAACTTGCGTAGCACTAATCCCCGCCTTTAAGAATAAGAATCATAAGAATAAGCGCACATTTTTTTTTTCATAAATATATTGACTATACACTATCATAATGTTTGTTTCTTTAAAAAAATATTTTAGAGAATCACGACAACGTGACTTGTTTAAACCTATACTGCTCTTTTTTGTACAATAAAAATAAATAAAATATTGGCGGCCTAACCCTACACTAAAATGCCATAAGACATACAAGTTTAAAAGTAGCTTAAGTGTAATTTTATAAATAACAATAAACATGAAATGTATTTATTAAAGATGCTTACATTAAATTCTGTACAGTTATAGTTGAATGTAATACAAATAATAGAGAACGACGAAGAAATAAGCAAATTTTCTATGTAAATTGACAAATTTTAAACGGAATAACTATACTAAATTTATAGTTTTTCTTATCAAGTTCCTTTTTGATTAGTATCAATGTCACGTTGAAAAAATTGACATCTTTAGATTAAAATTAACATCTAAAGATGTTAATTTTTCTAAATTCTTTGGAACAAATAATTAATTTCTGCATTTATTCTTAAACTTTTGATATATGAGGGTACTATTTGCAAACCCGGCAAAATCCATCTTTCTTTATTTTGAGCAAATCACAAAAAACTGATACAAAATTAAATTTAAACTTTTTTTTAAACTTAAATTTTTTGTACTTATCGTTAAATATTTTATACGTAAGTAGTGATGACAAAAGCATGGTTTTGTCAAGAAACAGTAGTGATATAATAAATTTAATTTTATTCACTCCAATTTTAAAATACTCAAGTAGAGGTTGCCATGTTTGCAACAAACCCGATTATTTCAAAGTCAAGTTCTTACAAATAAAGCCGTATTTTTTTTTAACTGACAATGTAATAATTCTTGTCAAAAAATTTATACTGAATAAGTTTCAAATAATATCTCACTTTTTTGAGATTTTGAATTTTGCCGGGTTTGCAAATAGTACCCTCATATTTCAATGAAATATGATATTTAATTGTCCAATGTGGCTCTTTAGGCATCTACTAGAGTCGTTTGCTGGTTTAAGAGAATACTTCAAATATTTACATTTATTGGATGGGACCAATACTTCCCTAAACTTCTGAACAATCATCCATTTTTTTTTTAATAATGTAATCTCCATAAATAAACTAGTATTTTTATTAACTACAAAAAAAATAAAAAAATAATTTATTGTTAATCGTGGCGATCTGAGATGTGTTTGATGTTCATTCATTAATAACTTCTAAAACATTTTGATAAGCTCACCTACACACAACCTTTTGCCTGCGCTGTAATGCACGAACTGAAGAAAAACTCACTGCGCTCCGTCTAATTCTGGAAAAAAAACTGCGTTAGTCGGTTGATTCCAATAAGGCAGTCGTTTAGTAGGGAATTCACAAGTCCGCGCGTGTGCAAATTGAGATCTTTAGGAACTCTGTGGAAACAGTTCCTGCGAATCAATTCATGTTTATTTTTCATACATTGTGATTTTATTAATTATATATATATATAAATTAAACCAAACAAGTTTAGCCCTTAAATCGATAATAATTTAAAACACAACTCGTTTATGCTGGAAATCCGGCATGAAATTTATTTTTAGTTTATTTAAAAGCACTAGACTTGAATTATTAAGTAGCTGCATATTTTACTTATCCACCTAGTACCTAGACCACTCCTCCAATCGAAAACCTTACCACACGCCCCTGATATTTACTGTGTTTTAAAAAAAAAATTGTTTGGGTTAGTCCATTGTATGTTTAAATTTCCATCTGATGTTATTTAAAAAAAATATATGAACTGAGTCGCACATGAAGAAAGAAGTTAAGTTTAATGAAGAACAAAGGATTTGTAAACATATACTGTACCTTCATAACTTATGAAACAGAAACATCAAATGTACACAAAGTAAACTAAGTAACAATTATTAAAAAACTTTAGCTAATAAACGAATTTTTGTTTCTAGTGAATGTTAAAAGAGAATTAAAATAACAAAGTAAAAAAATAAATCAATATTGTTATCAGAAAAAAATAGGTATGCAGGATGTATTTAACTATAAATAATTTGTGTAAGAACATTTGCTACCGAAATTAAATGTGACTTAAAAGCTTGAAGACCCCTTCTATAGATATCTTGATGAAGGCGTTCTGTAACTTTGGATACGAAAAAAGCTCCTCAAAGCTCGCCTTATTCCCGCTATGAATATAATCGCATTAAATGGCTATTAAAGAAAACGAATGAAAGAAGCTCTTACAGCGTCATTAGTTTTATAAAAATCTCTGCAGCCGTTTTCTTTTTGTTCGTTTTTAATGCTAAGTCGTTTGAATTCCAATTTCTGCAACTAAGAAGCATTTGAATAGAAAATTTTAAGTAGAGATACGTCAAAAAGTTATTCATTTCAAATTGTCAGCAAAACTATAATATATAATAATCCAGTGTAATGTAAATAAAACATGAATTAAAATTATATAAACATAAACATATGCTTATGTATGCTTTAATAATAACATTGTACCTCTTAATTTTAAATTTCAAAAATGTTTTTCCCCGTGTCTTATACATAATTGAGTTTTGTGACTTCTCATTTTTTGCTAAATGTCTTTTTCTTCTTATAAAACTTTTTGATCCCTACCATTTATTATTTATTTTATTATTCATTCCAAGATATATAATTGACCTCGTGGTGTAGTAATCAGCACGTTTGCCTGCCATTAAAAAAGTCTCGGGTACGATTCCCGGCATGGTTCACATGAAATATTTATTTAAAAATGTGTTTTTAAACTAGAATGTTTCATAGTCAATTTCACAATGCAGTGCCCCATGCATCATTACGCGTGGAAAGAAAATGATAATGATGACCAAGATACCTGTTACAGAAAAATATTAACCTATCCCTAACTCTATGAGACCAAGAACCCTGTTTTGAGTTGGGATACAACATAATGGAAAATGGAGACATTCATATTTTTAAAGAATACTAAAAATAAAAATAATTTTAAAAACATCTATTTAAATAAACATCTGGGCATCATGCACAATAGTATATAAATCTATGCAATGTCTCGCAGCAGTCTATTATTAATGATTATAATAAGATTCAGTCAAAAACATAAGTATTATCATTCATAAGCATTTTGGGTGGCACGTTCAGGTTAACGAAGTTAGTCGTAAACTTTATAGCAGTTTACACTTACTTAAAAGATGACAGAATTTATTACTAATCAATGTTAAGCCAACATTAGTCCAGAGCTTACTTTTTCTACTCCTTGACTATGCAGATGTATGTTATCCAGATGCTAACTCTGAATTACTTGATAAGTTGGAACGATTGCAGAATGTATACGTTATATCTTTGATCTTCGCAAATTCAACCACATAACGGAATTTTGCACGCAATTACACTGGCTCAGTATCAGGCATCGATGAAACATTCACATTCTATCACTTCTTCAATTATGAAGTATATTAATTTTAAATAATTCCACTTCGCCTGTTTATCTGAGAGAGTTCTTCCAACCTCTATCACAACATGGACCATCTCTTTGTTCTAGTAACGAGAAAACCTTTTTAATACCCTTTCATCGCTCTAATTTTCTTGCCTCCTCTTTCATAGTAGTAGCTGCTTGATTGTGGAATAATCTACCCACTAATGTAAGAGGGGCTCAATTTTTAATCACATTTAAGTCAAGATTGAAATGTCACTATCTAAATATTTAAGTTGTTCATTTATTTATTTTTTCCTTCCCATCCCCTTTCCTCTCTTCATAGTATGGTGTTATTTTTTTATGTGTTTTTATTTTCTTAATCTTTGTTTTTAATTTTTGTATAAAATTGTATGATTCAATATGTCAATGTACTTGTAATTTTCTCAAACTGAACGGTTTGAGTAGGTAGGAAGAAATTGCCTTCTATGTATATAAACTGTATATGTATAAAACGTGTTAAATAATTAAATAAATTAATAAAAATATCAAAAAAATCGGTGGTTCATTTTTTATTTATTTGATTTGAGAACGAGTGAGAATTCACCTACCGTACATTCACGGAGACTGGACCGCTGTGCACGTGCAAACCACGAGCCCACTGCGTGATATCGCATGATTGGCCCATTTCGCACCACGGAAAAAAATTACACGGCATTATAAAATACAATACGCTTGATCGATATTTATTGTTTAACAATTATTTATCTTTTTTTTTTTTTTTTTCTATTTAATTCCTGGCAAACGTGTTGTGTGCCAACCTTTTTGCCTTTTGTTATATTCAAAACTAGCGCAAACCCTTGTTAGATAATTGCCATCTCCCACACCTTAATAACTTGGTATCGCAACTATTTTATTTTTGATCTTTGGCTTGACATTTTATTTTAGCCAAGGGTTATTTATTAGTCGTGGTCTATACCCGTTTGACAATATATATCGAGTTTTTACGTGTTTGATAACTTACCTATCTTAATGCTCTCACCTGCAAGGGACGGATGTCCCAAGGGACAATATTGTCTATTTAAATATTGACTATTTAGGTGCACCTTGCGATGCTCCAAACTGAACCTTTCCTAAATTAACCTACTATAATCCCCTCTTTTTACTGAAAATGTAAGCTTTATAATGGCATACATTGATTCCAGGAGGACACATTGAAATTAGATTCCTAACTTAATACGTCGTGACTACGACAATTTATTATTAAATGTAAACTTGAATATTATTAAATTATAAGTACAGTAAACCCAACAAGTGTAGTTGCAGACATATTGTTGCCTTCAAAGGTGAACCCAATAAAACAATACCATCTTCTAAGCTGCCTTTTATTGACGACCGGAGGGCGATTCAATTACTCATTACAAAGTACCTCTCAACACCTCACACGGCACATAACAAACGCAATAACCAGTACACCATGAGACCGAATAATCTCCAGTCGATTCCCATTTGCAGGATTTTTACCTAAGAGTAGTTGCTAAATTTAAATATAATTTTGATTAAGATATCATAAAAATCATTTTTGCTTAGTTTTACTATATTATTTTATGTTTTTGTTATGGTCCTGTGGCTAGTGCTGCGGACTCACAAATCAGAGGCCCGGGGTTCCGAGTTATTTACAACTCGTTGAAAATTTTCACTTAAATTGAGATACTCGTATTTGGGTAAATTATAAGAACGCTAATTTTTTTTTTAATCATGTTTAATCTGGGGCGTTTTTTTGTATTTTTATTAAAGTCAATAACTATGGAGCTTTATAAAATAAATCTTTTTTTGGAAAAATATCAATATTATCAAATTTAAATAGATTCTAACGAATCTAAAAATGATAATCCACTTAAATTTTACCGTGCCTTTTAGATTAACATGATGTGTGTGAAATGGGCTATTCTCCGTTGGGTATCACGAGGCTGGTTTTTTTATTTGGAAATTCTTGTAATAATGAACCGACTTTAAATAGGCATCTTCAGGACTTACAGTATCTGGCAATATATATCGTACGTCGGCATTTAGAAAGAGACCTTCGGCTTTATTTGGCTATGTATAGCTTCGTCTTTGTCATACACGTGTCACGTGTGTAATGTCCGCCAGTAGTTGTTGAGCGTTCTTTATAACGGTTAGGACAACTTTAAATTAATTAAATTAAAACTATCAAACTAAAAATAAAATAATTGAATAACTGTAAACATTTTTATAATTGATAACTTATGAGATATCAAACGTTAGAGAAGAAGTGATAGTTTATTTTTGTTCGATTTACAAATTAATACGGAATTTTTAGATTTACAAATTGTTAGGAACGAAAACCCTTTAAATAGGTTTTTTTGTGCCTAATAATTTGTAAATCTAAAAATACCGTATTAATTTGTGAATCGAACAAAAATGAACGATCACTTCTTCTCTAACGTTTGATACATATAATTCAAAATAGTCCAGAACCCGCATACGCGCATCAAACAGAAGGCGACTAAACTACTCTTCAACGAGAAGTTTTACGTTTTGACCCATTAGTTTATCTGTAGACGTCGCTCAGTACGCAACTCCCGATTTGAATTCAACTATGCCGTGTTGTGTCGTTTTAAAGAGTAGAAATGCTGCTGGGATCATCAAGATACAGGATGGAATCACATTGCATGTGTAAGTAGCAAAGGCATTTGTAAGTGGCAAAGGCATTTGTAAGTAGCAAATGCATTACTTAAAAAAATAATTATTTTTCCATCTGGTAGATTGTCAAAGAAAACAAAATGGGCATTTTGTTAGTGTTGCCAGGGTAGTAATTTTTTTTACGCTACTTTGCTTATCCAATGAAAAACTAATGAAAATTAGACCTCTCGTATTAAACAACGCCGTAGTGGACATTTGACCGACATTATCTTTAAAACATCAAATATTATTTAACATGACATTAAAATATCATTATAATGTAAAATAAAATTTGTTTTATTTTTAAAGTACAAAGTTCATTAATTAAATAACTCTTATTAAATGACCCTTTACTTCTCTACTATGTTGGGTCGATCAATGTTTTCGCGTGTACAATAAAACAAGTTGTTTTTTTTAAAATATAATTATGGTACATTTGTGTAATGATTATATTTTTCACGATCTGGTAATATTACGCGGTGACGTCGAGCATGCGCGCGGTGAAAATGGGGCAAAGTGGAGAGATTTTTCGACACAGTCCGATGTATTCAAATATGATTCTACGGTTTGATATATCATAAGTCATCAGTTATTAAAATGCTTACAGTTATTTATAATGTTATTTATTATTTATAATGCTTACAATTGTAAGTATGAAAGCTTTATCAGCCCTGCTCTGATTCGAATTTGAATCGTGCAAAAGAGACGACGCTCTACAATGCCAAGTTTGATGAAATGACCGACAGACTCTTTCTAAGTGCCGATGTACAATATATAATGCCGGGAAGTTTTTTATTTTTTATTTTTATTTGTTTTTATTTACTATTTTCTTTATTTTAAAATATATGTACTGTACTACTGTATACTGTATAATTTCTGTCAAAATTAAGATTTAATTTCTGCATAATATATTTTCTGTGTTCGTTTCGAGACTCGCATCTCGGACCTCGGACACAAATTAGAGAAATCTATTAACAGATTTGTACAATCCTTAGTATTCAAATGAACTTCTAATGTAATCTGGTAAACATAGACCTAGCGTGCGCCGAGAGCTCGCCGGGGCTTCTTATTTGCGGCGGTATGCAGTTTGTGAAGTAGGCGGTAAATCTAGCTTTGGGCGGTTCGGAGGGAGGAAACTCGAAATCGCAGAACTAGTGAACCAACGATCATTTCATTTGCTCGGGAAATAATTAAAATACCGGAAACTTAGAGAAAAAAGTTTTGTAAATCTTTTACAGATCTTTATTTGTCAGGTTAAAAATTTTGTATCAGGTAATATGATAATAGAAATGCTTTTAATCATTTACGTTTTTTTTACGAGTGTTGTCATTATTGTAAAAAGAAATTGGATCTCGTAATAAAAGAAGAAGTCGTCTTCATCACATATCAGATATTGCAAAGGGCACTGTTATCTCAAACATCTATATCTATATGGCAACCACTCATCTTCGAAAGACGATGGTGATGTACTCTCAATTGGAAGACTGGGAAATACAGCTTTTTCGGTGACTGTATACGGGACCAGCACAGTCGGCCACATTTCTCACACACCCTGGTTGTGGGGGGGTGGCTCCAGTAGGGAGCTGCCTTCCTCGCAGTCTTTTACGCCTCAGACTTTCCAGCCAGAGGTCGTCGTGTGCCGTTTTTCTCTCCTTTGCGACTCTTCTCCACATTTCTCTATCCCTGGCAAGATCTTCCCAATGATCAGCGTCAATGCAAAAAGTCTTCATGTCACGTTTACAGACATTTTTAAATCGCAATCGCTGACCACCGTGGGATCGTTTAGCATCACAAAACTCTCCATACATTATATCTTTCGGTATCCGGCCATCCTCCATTCGACTCACATGACCGAGCCATCGCAGGCGTCTTTCTTCTAAAATCTGAGACAAAAATGTGTATATTCGTATGAAAACTAAAAGTTTTTTCGTCGGTAACCTGTAATTGAACGTTTTTAGAAAAAAAATTGCTTTAGTAGTAGTTGAGTTTATATCGATTTTTATAGTATCTGTTAAAATCAATATATTCTCTTGAAATTAATATTTTTCTACCCCTGTGCAAAGGTGCAGGGGTACACATATCTCTAGGGGGTGAGAATGGCTGGCCTTATGCCAACTGCCAACCCTCCAGTACTAGGGGGGTGATCTATATCTCTGTTATCTGGATAATTGAATTGCTATCCTCAAGTAATTTCTTATAACTACCCTCGGTCTTGTGGCTGGCAGGTATTTAGAATTTAGCTAAGGAACAGATGCATCTGAGTGTAAAATTATCCTATCGATTTGAGGAAAATCTCCGTAATTAAACTAAGTCACGTAAGCATCAACCGTATAAAATTTGTGAATTGTTTTTTATTCGAATTCATTTAGATGAAGTACCTATGTACATGTCCTATTGTTTCAAAATAAATATATGGATTGAATAAATAAGAATAATGAAGGCCAGTTGCCCCAACAAAGTTTTAAGTTAAATGATTCTTGCGTTTTGCATCAAAATGTGCAAAATGGATTGTTTGATCTTATTTTTTACATTACCAATTTTGACAGTTTTGACGAAAATGCAGCAATTATTGATTAAACTTTAAATATTTTAAGCACAACTGGCTCTTAAACGACATGAAAAAGAAAATTTTCAAAAATCTTTCACACACCGAATTCTTCTATTTACATTTTTCGGAGTGACTACGAGGGTAATTGGTAAAGTAAGGTTCCCTATGCTTTCAATAAATATAGTAGCGCGCTGGAAGAAATCTGGCAACATTGATTGACTCATCAACTCCCCCACTCTCTATCTCTGCCGCTCCCGCCACACTACACCGCTCAGTGCCGGCCTGGCAACCATCAAAGATGGAACTTCCTATCGCTGTTTCCGCCAGATGCGAAACTTGCGCTGTGATACGTTTTTTTACACGCGAATGAAACTCCGCTTATTGACATTCATCATCAGTTAATCGATGTTGATGGGAAAGGGTGCATATCTGTCTAACATGTTTGCAAATGGTGTAGATAATTTAGTGAAGGTCGCACGAAAATTCATGATAAATACTGGACAACGCTCGACCTCATGTCTCAAATCAAACTCAAGAACTGCTGACAGATTTTGGTTGGACTGTTTTGCCTCACTAGTGATTACCATTTATTTGCAAAATTAAAGGAACACTTGGGTGAAATGTGCTTTATACTGATGATGAAGTCTAAGGAAGAGGTAACTCGATTTTTCAGAGGAATGGCGGCAAAATTTTATGACTTGGGGATACAAAAGTTGGGAGCATCGTCGGCAAAAGTGTTTAGACAGAAACGGCAATTATGTAGGAAAATATAATAAACTTAAAGCTTTAAAATGATGTATAATACTATGGAAAACAATAAAGCTGTATATTTTTAAAGAAAATGGGAACCTTTTTTTATAAATGGTCTTCGTACACTTTGATAACTATGAAAAGAAAATTGTTTCAGTTTTGACTGCTTTGAATTAATGGTTTTTTACCAGTGACCGATTATTTTCCGTGAGCCAGAGTAATCAAAATTTAAAAATAAAAAAATAAAAAAATAAAAATTGATTTTCGAAAGGAGATAGTCTAATAAAAATTTTGAAATTACTGAAACATTTTTACTTCTTTTTTCAACAAAGCATTTTTAATCACTGTTATTTTTTTTTATTAGTTTAAAATATTGAGTTTACTGTTAACCATATTGATGGCCGTATTTTTTGTTTCATTTTTATTATTGTTGTTTCTGGTCCTATATAATATTTGTGATGATAAACTCATGTGTCTGTGTCAACTAATTAAGACTTATGTCTCGAAGGATGTGTAATAAATAACCTATAAGTTAATAAATACAGTTACTAGATTGCGTACATATAATATAGATTTAATCGGAAAACAAGTGGAGAATTGGTGGTTAACAAATGTAATTTTAAAATGAGGAGAAAACTCAAAAGGTTAGTTTTAATTAAACATAGTTTTAAAAAGTCAGTAAGCCATCCAAATGGTAGAAATGAGCAAAAACGACGATTGGATTAAGTTCAGTATTTTATATCTATATGAAGGTTAAAGGGCGGGTTCCTCTCGGATTGTGCAGTTAGTTAGCGCTGATAAATGGCGTTGTGTGCAACCCCTTCCTAACAGGTCAGATTCAGGTTCTATAAGCATTTGGCTATCTTTGCATAGGAATTGCCGAGATAACACTTTTTGCTAGGTGAGTTTTGGGCCGATGCAGTAAAATGGTTATTTTAGGGTCCCAACAGGTATAAACGAATATTCTGCGAATATTAACAAAGGAACTAAAATAACATTTTCCGGAACAAAAGCCACAACCTGCCTCCACCATTTTATTAAAAAAATATAATACGTACATTAAAATTGCTATTTACAAATTCTATTTTAGATTCACTGTTTCATTTTTAAAAGTAAAATAATCACAATAATTATCTTAAACTCCAACACGCGCGCCGATTATTCCGACTTTTGACATGTCCATCTTCAAGCGTTTGTTGCATTAGGTCACGCCATTTTTTTTTCGGTTTTCTTCTATTTCTGCATCCATCAAAATTTGTATTTTAATATTCTTAGCCGTTCTTTCGCTGTCCATTCGGTCTACATGTCCAAACCAACGCAGAGCTCTGTTCTTGATTTTGTCGATAGTGCTTATCTCAGCCTTGCATAATTTATGGGTCTCAACATTTGTGCATCCATCGTACATAGTTTTACCACACATTCGCCCGAGAGAGGGCATTTTGACAGCATTCAGCCTACTTTCAGTCCATAGTTTGCTCCCAAATATCAAGGTCGGGACCAGGTTATTTTTACCTCTTGCGAGAAACATTTATTTGCCGCAATAATTTTAATTATTCTATGCATTTAAATCTAATTGTCAGCCTCGTGGTGTAATGGTTAGTGCGTCAGCTTTCAAAGATAACAGCTGGAGGCGCGATGCAGAAGCCAGGGTAAAGATCTTTGCGACATCCCATCGGTGATAGGTAATAAAGAACTCTCACGAGAAGTAGTATCATACATGATCAATATAGTGCAGGCAATTGGTAAAATAAACAAAAGTAGGGAACAAAATGCCGAACTCTCTTCTAGTGGAACGGAAGGCCGGTTGACAACTGTCAACAGGCCGGCTTCTCCTGAAGAGTTTTAAGTGGTTTCCTCTCCACATGAGCAAATGCTGAGAAATACCTGATTGGCGCACATTAGAATATCCTTCCTGATTCCAACAGTTTAGCTAAAATAATGGAATATAATAGCAATCCTCTTTTTCAAATATAAACCTTGTATTTATACGTAAGCAAGGTAAAAAATAACGCAACTTCCACATAAAAAAAAAAAAAAAAAAATAGTTAGTGCGTTTGCCTACCATACTACCATGTAAGAGGTCTCGGGTTTGATTCCCATGGTTAATATGAAATATTGATTTAAAAGGGTGTTTTCACTGTAGAATATTTCATCTTCCCTGAACCTATTACCTGAAACGTAAGACTGATCATCTTACCCTCAAGTCACAAAAATGATCAAGATACGCTGCGATTAGTGTACCAATCCAACGCCCTATGCACATTAGGTGCGGAAAGGGAATGTTAATATTGTTGTTAAATCTAATTTCTCATTTCAAACAATATTTCGATAAGAGTTCATGGCGGAAAAAAAGTTTTTGAAAAGTTTTGGAGTTAATCAAATATGATCAAGTGATTTCAAAAATCTGTAACTAACTTTGAAGTCTGAGAACGGACGCAGCAGCCTCCTATAACGAGCGTTTTAAGGATTCGGCGATGGACCTGGTTTGGACACATGCCGCGCATGCCTCAGATAACCTTAACCCATGTTGCCTTTTCTTCAAACCTGTGGGCTCACGCCGTCCTATTAGACCGTTGATGACGATTTTTTTACTTTATTCGGCGGAACTAAGGGGCACTGGATTGACGCGGGAAGAGGCAAAAGTACTGGCTGGCGATAGGGTCTCCAGGATGCAACTGGTGATGTTCACATGCTCCACTTAGGAGCGGATGTGGAAAAAAAGAAGAAGAAGATTCCCGAAATTGAAATAATTATTAATATTGCATTCAATTAACTAAATTATGCATATTTTAACATCAATAAGATACTGAATAAATAAAAGAATATGGCGAAATTAAAGATGTTTTTTTTTTATGTTTTCAATCTGATTACAATGGTAAAATTTTATCGTTTGGGTTCGGGAAATATTATAAATAAAGTTTGGATTCTAAACTTTTGTTTATCTGTGCAATTCTGAACAGCCCACGAGCATTCATTCATCTTTAATTCAGAATTCAAATGCTAATAAAAAACAGCAAAAGCTCATTAAAAGTTTTAGAGAAAAAAGCTTTTGTTTTTATGAAAAGGGTTTTTGGATTCACGAACACAATACACTTCCATAAGTAAACTCTAACCTAATTTCAAACATTTCCTTTTATAGTTTACCAGCATTTATGTAAGAGTTACTCCACTTTTACGTTTAATCGGAAACTTTTCCAGTTGTCCAACTAAAATCATTTTGCTAGGAATGCAATTTCAACTTTATCTAGCGTCTTCACGAGCGAATTAAGTTATTTCAGTTCTTATTCACAATGCTCTATCACGGTGTGCCGAAACTGTATCTAGAAACGCTGAAGCTTTTTTTTTATTGATTAAAATAAAACAAAGAAAATAAAAACAAACCGATCTACACATAATAATTCATACCCGAACCCGGATACCATGTAGTATATATATCTTTATATATATAATTCCTCTGTACGTGTGATGTCACTGAACTTCTTCTAAACGGCTTAACCGATTTACGTGCGTTTTTCAGAAAAATATAGATCTTTGCGCTGTGCGTGTTCGTGGATATAAAAATCTTCAATCTTATGTGTAAAAAGAAGTGAAGAGCATAATTTGTTTATCTACAATCGATCTACCAGGGTTGCATTCGAGGAGAAAGCATTGACAAAAAAATGGAAAGATTTTGTTTTTTTTGTGCATAAAAAAGTTGGTTTTTGAATGTTTACAAACAGCATTTGTTTTTCGTGGATCTTAATCAGATTATTTTCATAAATTCCTTATGATTTCTATCCATTTATTTATTTTTACTGGATTTTTGGGAAAACCAAAATAATATTAAATTCAATACATTTTAAAAAATCGTGTTCTCCTATAAGTACTCCTTTCTGCTGGTGAGAAGACCAGAGTTTGACGTTTGCAAAAAGAAAAAAATTAAATTTAAATTTATTTAAAAAAAAAAAATATTTTACGTTTTGGAATTCAATCATAAACAAGTATCTACTTAAATTTGATATTTGAGTATTAACAATTTTTCGTTTTAGAATTCAATCACGAATACCTAGGTACCTACTTATCAATAAAAAGTCTTTTTCCAAGGCAAGCCAATGGCAGGACAACGTCTGTCGGGTCAGCTAGTTAAAATATTAAAACTTTGCAAAAATTTGAAATAAAAGTGAAGTTTAAATTATTCATTGAATTCGCTATTTTTTAATCTTTTTCTGATCAAACACATTTCTTAAGCATCAGCAGCAAGATATTATACTGTGTTGATTTTTAAATCGTTGCGTTAATTGGTGAATTAAATCAATAATTATTACCGTGGAACAAAAAAAAATGTTAGTCTGTCTGGAATACGAATATTTATGAAATTTGACTGCTTGGCGCTACATATATTTTTAAAATAATTTATAAATGAAAAAGGGGTCGTTTATTGTTCTCCTGATTAAGAGTTACGGTAAATTTTAATTACAAGTCAAGATTTTATTGTTCATTTTATTTCTGAAACGGAAAATTAAATAACCATTTTTATAATTTTATTTGCTTATTTATTGAGTCGGCGTCCGTATTTTAATTGAAAAACTTATTTATTTATTCATTCAAAATCACACTCTTTTACATGTTCATGAGTATATTAAGGTTTTTTAGGTTGTTCCCGAGTTAAGATATAATAATTAGTAATAAAAAATACCTAGTAAAATTAATTGAAGTAAAATAGCATGTGATGCAATAAAATAACAATCCAGATAAAACAATTTATTATAAAAATAGAAGATGAGTGATACTACAAATCTACAAATTTGGAGTATCCAGTGACCGGTTTCGTCGCTTTTGCTACATCTTCGAGACCGGTATCTTTATTGAAGAATTCAGTGTATTTATACAAAACAAAGGTAAGGATAGATAATTCAAAATTGTATAAAAGAAAATTAAATAAAATTATTTTTTATCTTCAAGAACATTTTCAAAATATTGAGTCTCGTATAACAATATGTATCATTTCCATAGCCTCGGAGACCTCATGGTTATATAAAAAGTGGTAACTTCTTTTGATGAATAACACCCAAGCCTTTTTAGGCACCGTATACCTCTGTTGGGGAAATTAGTTCGGTTTTGATAATTTTCTCATAACTAACCTGTAAAAATATTAATTTTCAATTTGTATGCATGAAATTTCTGTTCCTTATGAAAAAATATCGTAGGCGGACAGACGCTTGAAAATAAAAACGCGTTTGAAACAGGTATGAACTGTTTTGAAAAGCTAATTTAAATTAATCTACTTTCAACTCTATCCTTATTTATTTTAATGATTAATTTTATTAGAAGGAATCAAGAATTTAAATAAGACTGAATTTTTAATAATTTTGGTAACTTCTTTTTTAAGCTTACAATAAAATTAATGACAGTAAAAATTAAAATAATAAAGACAGTAAAGGAAACATATTTTGCTATAAATTCACATATTCCAAGATTGCATAGTCTAGGGAATCAAATCAGTTGTATTGACATTTTTCACATTGGCCAAATTAAGTTTAAACTTACTATTAAAAAGGTCTGTATGCCAAGATAGTGTTATGGCGTTCTATCCTCTCTGCCTACCCCTACGGGGAAACGGCGTGATGGTTTGTTGTTGTTTTTGTTATTGAAAAAATAGTTTAGGATTCTGACTGCTGTTTAAATATTTATGTTAATTTGTAAAAAGAGAAAAAAATGTATGAATAAATATACGTTAAATATGTATATATATACATACGTATGACTTTACTTTATTTATTTTTTTCATAATGATTTTTTAGGGGGTTTATTATTTTTTTTTTATCAAAATTTATTTTCCAAATTGAGAGAACCCTCTGAGCACAAGACATTTTGAATTATACCTTCTTCTTGTTGCGGTGCCTTGTCAGGTCCCCCCGACGTTGGCGATCACTACAGCGAAAGCATCTCGGTCCTGCGCTACTCCGAGGCCAAGACAACTGCTTATTGGATGTACTCGCCATAGTGATTCCTGGGAAAAGATGACCTGAAAAGTTTCCGTTGCCTTCTCTGGTGGATTATTCTGTCGGGGTTTCCTTCCCTTAGCTGGTTGGTTCTAGTTAGGAAGCGCCAGAAGCTCAGCTTTAATCCTTTCGTTATCTGCTGTGATCACATCGTTAGGAGTGTGATCCCATTGCCCAAGGTTCACGATGTGGACGCTAACGAGTTGGACTAGTCAGTAGTCTTGCCGGTGGAATGCAACTAGGCATTCGCAGCATTTAATAGAATCACAACTCCCATGAATGTGTGACTCACCGCGACCCTACTGACGGTTCGAACCCCGTATTACACCTAGGGCATTTAATATACTTTGCAAGCATACCATAACATCAACAATTTCTGATTTTAGGTATTTCTAAATAACTACGTTATATTTTTTTTTACCCAAGTATCTTAAGTATAATAAATCGTATAGTTATCTCTCTTCAATCCGTGCCTCATGTCTGAGGGTGGTGATTACGCCTGACTCCAGGCATGGCTCGTCTGTGGACAGTCTCCCTCCATCTGAAACGGTCTTGTGCTTTTCTATAGGCATTCGCCAGTGATGATTCTGATAACTCAGTGACTGTGCCGCTCCATCTTGTCGGTTGACGTCGACGCGACCTTGTCCCTTCGACACTTCCCAGGAGAATAGTTTTCTCCAAACTATCAGAATCTCCCCTGGAAATATGCCCAAAGAACTGCAGGATTCTTTTCTCGCACATGGATATCAGTCTTTCTTCTATGTCCAGTTCCCGGAGAATAGATGCATTCGTACGTCTGGCCGTCCACGGAATCCGCAGCACAGAATGGTTATAATATAGTTCAATTTATCAACAAATATCTCTTAATGTTCCTTCACGTAGACCCAAAAATAACGAAATTTTGTTTCTCGGTCACCATAAGACTAATTATGGTTTACATGAAACATTTACTACCAATAATTATAAGATTTGTAAATGAAAATCAAGATCTAAATTATTTTGATTGTAAATTGAGTTTTGTTACAAATAAATTGACTGTATATTTGTAGAATTAACCTGGATTCCATAATGCCTGTCTAATGTATTAACTTGTCTTTGTTTTTCTTTGTTGTATTGCTTTTATTATTTGTTACTGTATTATTATTGTTTTGCGTTTTATGGTTTGTTTTAATTGGACATTGTCCGTAAATTTGTCCAATAAAATAAAATAAAAATAAAACAATATAGAAAATATATTGTTCTTGAATTATTTTATTATTTTGTAATATTCATTCGTGTTTTTTAAAAGCATTTGTGCGGTGTACACTAATAAAATTAAATTAAATAAATAAGAACCAAAAAATACTGATATTAATGTTTTTTTATAACATATTTTTTATCAAACTCAACAGTTGAAAATCGTTCATTACATAATCGATATCCAGATTATATAAAATACATATTAATTATTCTATACATCGCTATAATCATTAGGGGTTTATGCTTTCATGGTATGTAATGAAGTATAATCTGAAGCGTGTACAGAATACCACGATGATGAAGCGAAACTTTATCTCGAAGGTTCTATCCATCCCTTGTATATAATGTGTGTGATGATTGACTTAACCCAGCGCGTTCTACTCCCGCTTAACCCTTAACTAGCGGTCAGGGTTCTAGGGAACATCTGAGAGCCATAACTTGTACTAAAATGAACCCAAACTTGTAATTATAATTAAATGGTAAATACGTATAATTTGTATTAACCAACGGCGTCGTACAGTATTACGCGTGTAAGAAAATGAGTTTAAACTTCGTCATATAAGGTTTACCATATTTTGATTCTATCCGAATGTTTTTTTTTAATTTGAAAATTTGTTTATAAACCCTTACGGATTATTACATTCATTTTACAAAAAAATAATAAAAACATTTTTCATTCATTCTGTCCGTTGTTCAAAATAATATTTTTTTACATCTTTTGAAAAGTTTGTCTGAGTCTTTTGTTTAGTTGTGTCTGGTAGTTTATTGTATAATTTCAGTCCCTGGTTCATTGGTCTTGATTGTCCTTGTCTTGTTTTAGAAAGTTGTGTATGGTATTTGTCTGATATTCTCGAATTATTTCCATATTGACTACAATTTTTTACAATTTTAAGTTCTTCGTCTACAATTACATTAGTGGCTAATTTATGGATAAATTTTAACGATTCTAGTTGAAAGAATTAAGTCATATTTAATTGCATAGTTTGTTTAAAAAGTTCTCTAGTTGCAGTTAAATAGGGAAGGTCATATACTAACTTTAATATTTTATTTTGTTGTCTTTGCAGTCTGTTTATGTCATTTTGATATCATGCTCCCCATAGTAGTTGCGTAAAACATATTTTAGTTTTTACATAGGCTTCATACATTAGAATTTTTTCCGTTTTTGGAACAAAGTTTTTGATTTTTAAAAAACACTCGATAATGTCGCCACTTCACTAATTAAATTGTTGATATGAATTGTCCATGTCAATTGTCTGTCTATTGTTAGTCCTAAGTATTTTTATTTTTTATTTAAATCTTAAAGTAGGGCACACATATCATACATATTGTTATGTGTGTTCTAATAATAACATTGCAAATATATTTAATTTATAAATGGTTTATCACATATGTCTTGACCATTATTTTAAATTTTGATATGTTTTTTTCTTCATAAATATTTTTTTCCATTTCGTAATACTTTTTAATTGCTTTAAATAAAATTGAATTTTGTGACTTTGCCTTTTTCCTAAATGGAAGTCTAATTTTGTTCTTTTCTCTAGTATTGTGATCGTGTTCATGCTGGTTCCGATCAATTTTTTTCCAAAATTCTGTTTTTTTATTAGAGTTTATAATTTTATGAACAAATATCATTGTATTGTAAAATATTCTTTGTTTATATGTTAATAATTTCATTTCATTTACCATCGACTTTACCCTCGTATATCTGTTTTTTTTCAAAATGATTCTAAAGGCTTTATTTTGTAATACAGTTAGTTTATCTATGTTTTCTTTGTTTGATAAAAATAAAATGCTACTACAGTAGTTAACGTGTGGTTCAATAATTGCTTCGTAAATAGTTTTGCAGGAGTCCTTATCAATAAATCTTCTGATCCTTCCCAAAATTGATATTTTTTTTGCAATCTTATTTATTACCATCTTAGCGTTTTGGTGAAATGTAAGTTTTGAATCCAACATTACACCTAAATATTTAATTTCAGTGACTTCATTAAGTTTTTCATTTTCTATTACAATTGATGGTGTAATTTCTATTCTTTTGTTTCCTATATTCATATATTTAGTTTTGTTAACATTTAATTTTAATTTATTAATTTTTAGCCACAGTGATACACTATTAAGATCATAATTTAGTCTGTCCATAATTGTTTTATAATTTTCTCCCGATATATATATTAAGGCATCGTCTGCAAAGAGTCTTATTTTTGAATATTTTAATGTTTCGACAATATCATTTATGTATATAATAAACAAAACCGGTCCGAGAACCGATCCTTGTGGTACTCCCAATGAAATTTTGAGGGGCTCGGAAATTTCATCATTCACCTTCGTTATTTGGTATCTATCGCCAAGGTACTCTTCAAACCATTTTATAGTTTTTCCTTTTATTCCTATTTTTTTCAATTTTTTAATAATTATTTCTCGGTCTATTGTTTCGAAAGCTCTTTTAAAATGTTATGTATGTATTTAACATGTTCAATTTCAGTAAGTCGTTCATTATTTATGTAAGCATCTACTTTATGACATTTATAGACAAAATACTGGATTTTAATTAAGATCAACAAATTACAACAGAGATGGAGAACGTTTTAGAGAAGGGCCTGGAAATGCCTGGACCTCTGTATTCCCCATTTCAAAATGTTCTCCATCTCTGTTGTAATTTGTTAGTCAATATATTTGTATGTAATTTTAGATACTTGATCTAAACTTTGCCAAACCATACATAAATATAATTAAATAACTTATATTTAATATATTTTTTTGTACAAGTTTTTATAATATATTTTGTTATTTAATGTGTCGTAATATTTATAAATGTATAAATTTTAATATTGAAGAATACCAGATTTCTAACAAGTCGGGATATAAAAATGAATAATTCTTCTAAAATTAAATTGCGTTTTCTGTGTATTATACATCATCATCAATCCCTTTACGCACCTAATAGTGCATAGGGTACTGTATTGGCACCCCAAATCTAAGCAAAACTTGAAAATTTTTTGTAACATGATGGTAAGATGATCAGTTTTACGCTTCAGGTACCGGTCCAGGGACTATGAAATATTCTAGTAGATCATATGACATATTAAAAAGAATATGACTGTAACTTGATAGTAAAAAAAATATAGGTGTTTTGAAAAACCAAGCTTAAAAGACCCATAAACGCAAAGGAGTGTAGACATTTTAAACATATAATATTGTATGTTCAGACCAACTCTCAATCAAACCTATACCTACATACTCGTCTTTCTCATTCCCTAGCGCACTCCACGTAACAATACTTGTACGTGTGAATGCAAGAAAATACTTTAAAGTTTAAATAACTAATCTAACATCAAATAAGTGAAGTTTTTCCAAAAAATCATTAAGCAAGCGAGCTGTGCCAACATCCATCTAGACCGCCAGCTCCATACAAGCCAGTGCCAGTGTCTCACTACCACCAGTTTTACCAGCTAGGTTCCATCACACGTCACGTTTCATCATCGGCAGGTTAGTAGAGTTGCGCAATCTTCCTTCCCCAGCAACGCAGTCCACTATATCAATTTTCCTCCTCCTAGGAAGAAGTATTCTTCACACCTTATCCACTCTCCAACATTGTATTTAAAAAAAATTCTAGCATTCTAATTACAAAACCTTTCTTTCTAAAGTAAATTGAGGAAAAAACAAACAGAACTGGCAACCTTAATATTACTATCAAAACATCGCCATCGGGTTGAAAAATGATTATTTTGCTTATATTTGCCGAGAGGTATCATATACCACTGGAAAGCATTAACTTTTCATAGAAAATGAATATTCTTACATGGTTGCATCCTACAGTTCAATGTTATTAAGAACTTTTTTGGCTCATACAAAAGTTATAAATTATGAGGTCTAGACAAAAATGACACTTACATGCTGTTTTTTTCTTTCTTTTATAATATTTTCTTTGTTTCCTTCGACAAAAGAATAATGATGCAGATCATTTATTTGTATTCATACTTCGTCTATTATAAAAGTGAAACTTTTAAAAATTGTGTGCACTGTGAAGCTTATATTGGTACATTAATATTTGTACCTCAGAGGCAGATGGATGCAAATCCATAATTTGATGAAATGACATTTTGATTTTCGTATCCAATTTATGATCATGTCCATTGAATTTGTAGAAATGTAAGCCTCATAATTAAAAAACCAATGTATTAAGATACTGAAAATACAATTTAATGTTCTGAATTATAAGAAGTAAATTCTTTAGACCATTGTTTAACATTTGACGTTTGTATTTGTATCCATTTGCCTCTGAGGTACAGATATAATAAATTTGGTGTTAACATAAGTACGGTCCATTTTTTCCAAATGAAGAGAACGAGAGGACACAAGTAAAGAAAATTACAACAAATAGTCAATAATTCATAGAATCTTCACCGTTCACTGCGCAAATATCACAAGCAGCTTAGGCAACTTTATTCCCTTGATTGAACGCAAACAGAACAAGGTGTCAAAAATGGTTCCTTTCGTCTACTTGACATTATATTTTGAAGGTGTGTAATCAAATAAAATGACATGTGTAACGTAAAAACACAAAAAAAAATATAAGAGTACGGAGATTTGCGTTAATGTTCCGCTTTAAAAATGCATAAGTATAAAAATATACATTTGAATGGTAGTGGACGTTTACCCATCTCACTCTACAATCCTTAAACTGCCGGCATGATAACTTTTTTTATCAGAGGAAGGTTATTTTTTGTCTGTCAAATCGCGCAGTACCTGTAATTGAGGTGTTATCTTTTTTTTACAAAGCGTGAAACAATTATTCATTGATCTACAAAACTGAGGGCAATACGCTCGTAACTACATTTAAGGCACTGGGATTAATTTACTCTAAAGCACAGTAGTACATTAATGGTAAGTTTAAGTTCTTCCATAATGGAGTTTGGGATTGTCTAATAAATTATAAGACAAGTCCTTTGGTTCAAAGACCAAACCTCGTTTCGAACTTCCAACGATGTTGTTTCGCGTGCCGGTAGCCAAAAAACTGCCCCTTTCTTTGGCTCCTCGGGAGTATATGGAATATATTCGCTATTGTGTAAAAAAAAGTCATTACTTTTTGCAAGTTAAAGGGAAAGATATGAGAAAATTAGGTTAGAAAAATGTCCTAGTCATTAGCACGTATAATCAAGAGCTTTGCAACTGGTGACTGTAATCTGAGATGTTTGTTTGTCACGAAATCGTGATGTGCAATAAAAAGTTATTAAAGAAAACTCTTTTACTAATTCCAAAAGATTTCAGAAGTCTTAGGCGGTTCAAAAAATATGTTATTCTATAAAAACAGTATCATCAGCGTATCTTAGATCAATAATATAAGATACGGTGGTGGTACTGCCATTATAGCTGATACATCCAATCATTTATGGCAACTTGTCGACAAAGTAAATAATGCAGGTAAGGAATTTGGACTCAAATTGAACGCTATAAAAACCAAAACCATGGTGGCCCGCAAATGGAGAGGCGTTATTATCCATCTCACCAAAAATAGACGGTTGTGGGATAGAACAGGTTACCCGTTTTGAATATTAAGGATACTGGCTAAATGATGAGTGGAATTCGGATTCTGAAATAAACACCAGAATTGAAAATGCAAGATCAACCTTCTATAAAATGCAGAAAGTCCTGTACAACTGAGATCTGAGACTAAGCACGAGATGGAGAGTAATAAAGCTTATGTATTGCTAGTGTTGCTGTGTGAAGTGGAGGGTTGTACTCTTAGAGTTTTAACGATGAACAAAATTGAGGCCTTCGAACTTTGGTTGTGCAGAAGAATGCTTCAAATCTCGTGGACTGATCGTGTCTCCAATAAAGCAGTTTTAAGCACTATGTACAAAGAGTGGGAGTTACTGACCACTGTCAAAAGAAAAAACGCCTCATAATTTGGTCACATATTCCGCAATGAGAAGTATGGCCTTCTTAAACTTATTATGGAAGAAAAGATAGAGGGCAGGTGGGGTATGGGACGGAAAAAAGCATCATAGGTCAGGAATCTGAGACAGTGGTTATGCCTAGCCAAGGATCCTGTTAAGTTCAGAACGATGGTCGCCAACCTCCGGTAGGAGCGGCAAAAGAAGAACAATATAAAAACATGGAGGCTCAAGATAATGAAAAATAGTTACAAATAATTTCGTAACTCAATACCTGTTAGAACAGAAAATTTTCTTTCGTGGTAGGTACGTTAGGTTTTTAGAAAATAAGCTGATTTCTCAACAACAAAAAAATAAATTAGTTGCTGAGTTTTCGTATCATTTTTTAGTTAAGCTTCGCTACGGGAATTGTTAAAGTGATAAAGGATAATAAAATTCTAAAAAAGACGTTTATTTACGGATTCACGGCGAATAAAGTGGCCCATTACGAGTTAAAAAGGTTTTTGTAACTGAAAAGTCGCCATATTTTTTTTTTTATAATTCACTTCTACCATCTGTTCTCATTTCTTACTCACGTTTGCTTAAACGAACCGGTGAAAAAATATATAACGCCTGCATGACCTTTCTTTCTTCCGACACTTTATTTCAATTAAGTACTCCGACATCCCATCTTCAACCCTTTTCTACACAACTTAATATATTCTATTATTATAACGTCGAAGTACACATCCTACTATTAACAGAGATACCGTTTGAGAAGGTATGCTTTAAATGTGCCTATTCAATATTGGTAGATTAAATTACGATATGTACAAATAAACAAAACATCACGCCGTTCCCTGTAGGAGTTGGCAGAGAAGATAGAACTCCATATTACTCTGTGTTTGCATACATAGCTCGGTTTTTCTACATTCATACATCCCGTTGTCCGCTTAAGCTGATTATTTCGCATTTCGACATTTTCATCTTTAAGCATATATTAGGTTAGGTCATTTAGATCATGTCTTTGTCGGTCTTCCTCGCATTTCTGCATCTACTGACATTCGCATCGAAAATCTTATTATTTGCTCTTAGTGTCCAAATTAAGCCAGAGTTCTTGATATTGTCGGTAATTCTTATCTCAACCTTATATTGTGCACGGATCTCGATATTTTTACACCTATTGTACATGTTTTACCGCGCATTTGCCTGACAGATTGCATTTAAATAGCATTTAACCCACTTTCCTCCTTGTTTTTAATTGCATACATATATTTTTTATTATTTATTAATTTATACATACATTTCATATTTTACATAATGGCACATAAAAATCTCTGGCAAATTCTGCTTGTACTAGGAGTAGGCTCAGTATATCAAGGGTCGGCAAGCCAGAAATATTAGTATGCCTAATGTTGCAATCGGTTCCTATTTGGGCAAATGCCTGTTCTAAGAGACCAATTTTTTGCGGCAAATATGGTTATTCAATATGTTTCCTATAAATGAAAATAATATTGGGGAAATAGAAAAACAGTTGTAGCCCAAAAGAGAAGAAAAAAAAAGTTCGGCACCGGGACTCCATTGTGATTTGCTGATTCTGCCTCGTGCAACAAACATTTATTTGCGACGATTGATTTTAGTGCACAATTTATTCTGTTATTTATATGATATATGTAAATTTATCAATTATTTTAATTTTCTGAGAAGTTTATTTGCTTCTTTGCTTTTACTTATTTGAATTATTTTTCACATCTTCATTTTTCGTTTTATTTGGAAAAACAACAGATTGAATAAATTAAATAGGTTTATATTTTTTTTCTACTGTTAAGTTTTAACAAATTTGATGTTTTTAATAACAAATCGTAATTTAATAGTTCATGACTAATTCTATGTACAATATTTATTACACAGAAATGAGAGAAACATAAAATATGAAATAAGAAAATAAAAGAAGAGCACTCTTAGAAGGTTAAGGATGAGAAAAAAAGTGAAGGAGTGGGGGAGAGGGATTTTATAATTTAGCTGACCAATTCAAAATTTTCCTACGAAAATAACGTTAACATTACAAATTCATTGCACTGACAAATGTTTCATTTCAGAGTATTTTAGAAAGATTTTATTTGAAGTCATAAAATTTAGTAATAAAAATATCTAAATTGGGACAAAGTAAGTAAAATTTAGAGCAGCTGCGATAGATAAATGGGCTTTGAAAATATTTTTTTTTGGGGCTATGAATTATATAAATAAAATAAAATGTATTTGATATATGATACAGTTTGTGATTTGTTAATACCAACATTAATCAAAACAATATTCTTTTTAGTTAACGGGGATAAACAAGGACTGTAATTGCTTCGAAAAATTACAATTTCATTTACGAGTATCCGATTTTGCCTATTTTAATGAAAAATCAACTTGTTTTTATGCAACAACGAGCAAAAATATACATATGGCCATAGATTACAAATTAAAGTTAGGTCATGGTGGTATTTTCTTGGTAGGTAATTGTATCCAAATGGCTTTTGTTAAACGGCAAAGCTACCCAAATTCGATTAAGGGTAATTTCATTTGTAATTTGCACTGGGGAGGTCACTTTAATTCGTTAATAAATCCCGAAGTCGCCGCAGAACAAATATGTACAACGCCGATTTCGTGACTCTATCGTGGTAGCCCGCGTCGGCGTCGTGGCGCTTTAGTATATACATACTTGTAAATGCCTTATTTTACACAACATTATTTTTTGGTATGTGCATTTTTGTACATACACAAATCTGGATTTCTCCCGACGGGGAGTAGGTATATATTTTTTATTAATATCCCTACAGAGGTGAGGTAGAATTTTTTCAAATTCAGGATTATCGATATTCGAGCGTTTACAGGGCTTATGACCTGTCATTGGCTGGGTTAAGTGGCCACTTTACGTTTTACAACATTCCCCATTCCGCTTATTAGCGAATATCGACACAAGTAACATTTTGATTTTTGTATATATCTTATTAAATGAGAAACCATTCACTAGCGTGTTGGAGCGTCATCTATGTATTGATATTGAAGTTTAGTATTTTTAATTAGCATATTACTTTATTTTATGTATTTAAGACTCTTCCGAGTTAAATTAAGTACTAGTAATCGCCTGCAGATGATTCTGCAATTTATTTATACTTATGTATATTTTGACCAGATCTTATTACACAACATTATTTTTTGCCTTATTTTACATTTATTTTACGTTTATTTTTCGGTATGGAAAGAAAACGATAGGTATTATGGCGTTATAAAAATGTGCTTCTTTACTACACCACTCCAACTATCTTACCTGTTCTTGTTGCACTAAACTGTAAGATTTTGGTAGCTGGAAGTTGGAGTTACTACCCCAGTTAGAGATTGAGAGAATACACGAGGTTACTGTTTGTTGGTTATTTATAACATGGCGAATAAATAATTCATTATGTCGGACGAGTGTAACGTCGATGATGGGTTGAAGAGACTGCACTTGAACTACAAGCTAGAGCTGAGTGAACTGGACTGACTGACGTTGACTGGTCGACTGAGTTTGTTGGGCTGATTCACTGGCGTTGCCACGTCCTGTAGTCTCTTTATATGCTACGTTCTTTTGTAGTTCATTTTTTCATGTTAGGGACGATATGTATGTACTGCAGAACGGTGTTCCAGATTTATGTGCATTACTGTTAGAGTTGCATAATAATGTTGTATTGAATTCCATAGAAAATGATGACATTTTTTTCTTTGGTCATCACACTATTCAAAGTGAAACGTTTAAGCACGTGTATGTCATCAATAATGAACTATGAACCCAACAATTTTTTCAAACATACCTGAGACAAAATCAGAGTTTTCTCTTAGAAAACCATAGATCCAACTATTGCGGTTTTTACTCGTTTTTGTCCACAATTTCCAGTTCAGCTAACAATTTATTAATCTACTTTGAAATATTTTGGAAGTCAATTGCTTATTTATTTCATTTCATTGGAAAGCCAACAGACACTTATAAATTTAAAAGATACAATTATATTATAAATACATATCATAAAGTCCAATTAGAGGCTTCCACATTATATTGTTATTGGAAATATTATTAAAATTACCCAAAAAAAAAAAAAACTAATCATACAAAACTTATAATATTACTAAAAATGTAAATATAATACATATTACTAAAAATATATCTACTGTTGAATATTGATCACACAGTTACACATTATAATCTACAATATAACTATAGTTGACCATACAGTGTACATTTATTATGTGCCTACATACAGAACTGCACATAACCTGCATAATATAGGCACAACATCAAAACTTGAATTATTTTTGGAAATTTCATTTTTAAAGGAAGTTAAAGATATGTTATTAATATAAATAAAATTTAATTTCTGATTACACATATTGCAGGTTCTATTTACAAATGAATTTGAAAAGATTTAGTGGAACATTTAGAAAATTTAAATAGAGATTGATTTCTGGTCTGCGTTACTGGGACTCTAAAATTAATAAGTGATAGAATCTTAGGGCGATCTATGGTGTTATTCAATGTTTTATACAAAAAAATGGCGTCAGCCATATTCCTGCGAGTTTGGAGATTAGGTAAGTTTATAGATTCATATGGACCTGTATTCTGAATCAACCGTCTAAAACTGCAAATCCATATACATTTTGATTGTATAGATTCAATTCGGTTAATGTATTTTTTGTATTGAGGGCTCCAAGCGGGAGATGCAAATTCTAATTGACTTCGAACATATATTAAGTAAAGAATTATAATAGTGCGCGGATGATTGAATTCTCCCTGTACGGAAGAAAATTATTTTATTGATTGATTTTATTTTGTAGGACTCCACATTTAAACTTATTATATTATAAATCAAACACTGATTTGAGTCTACTGAACACGTTATTTTATTTTTACAAATATAAGTTTATAAACAAAAATTTCGTGACAATTGTTTCGCCTTGTAAGGATATTTTCAAACGAATGTGAAGATTAGATGGATTGAATGTCCTTGTATAGTTTTATAATTCAAGATACTTAAGTAGAAAATAAAAATAATCTTACGAACTATAGCATGTATGTACATTAATCATAATTGAGGGAAAAACCAATGGTTAAGGGCGAGGCTAAGTGTTTAATAAGTAATGGGAAATTTAGGTATTTATATTTGAATTTCGGGAAAAATATTACAAAGTAAGTATTTATTGACATACAAGTATGTATTGTGAGATAATTAATGCAGCTTTATAGTTTTATAACTTTAGAAAATTGTTGTCGAAAAAATATCAATAATATTATGATAGAGATTTTAAAACATGGTTGAAATTTATATAAACACAAATGTATCATACAATATTTATATTTTTAAGAATTTCTAATCAAAATATATAAATGCAATTGTAACATGATTATCTATAAATTACGCGTCATATTAGCGTGTACAAAAAGGAACAAAGTGAAGAATAACAGTCTTAATTACAGTCAGATTATTTTATGCTATCAATTATTTTTGCCTAGTAATATTAAAATACTGAATGTCAGTGTTTTAGCCTTCAAAGTATTTTGTAATTGTTACGAAATAATTTTATAAAATCAATTAAGTTGATGCACTTGAAAAATTGAAAATAAATAGTATGAATGTGACGTTGAAGTGTTTGATATATATTAAAGGATTCATCTATGTTACTTTCACGAGGATATCATTAATTACAGTGAATTTTCTACTTATTTATTTCAGTAAACGATGGTTCAAATAATTACAAGTTACAAACGTAAGACTGCCAAGTGTGTAAATACAGCATCAATGTCTCAGTCAGAACGTGTTTTATAGAACTACCCGAGCATGGCACTGTTTACGATAAATCCAGACGTTTTAACTTCGCTTTGTGGAACTTACTGAAATTTATTTGTGAGGAATAAATTAAATTACGAAATAATTGTTTGTTTGTTCAAACGATTTGCTTAAGCATAATTCAATTGAATTGTAACTCTTAAAAGACTATACTAAAAATCTCACTGAAAACATAGCTCCAACGACATATTTTAAAATACACGTATTTGAAAACATAATATTCGAGTACTGTTCGATGATCGATTTTCCACACTCTAGAAACTGCACAATTACTTGTGCAAGAATTTGTTTTATTTTCTGACATACATAATACAAGCTTAACCGAAAATTACTAAAAAACTGATTTTTTTGATAAATAGTAAGTGCGCAAATATTTATCTATTTTTTGTACGTAACGCAGTACAATATTAAAATTTATTTCAGTTAATTCGATTATTTTCACTAGTGTGTGGCTTTGATGTCACACTAGTTGACATAAGACACAAGACTTGATATATATCTCTTATTAAAAAAATGATGAATTCGTATTTTTTGTAATCTTCAATTGGACATTTTCACACCTGATTTGGAAAGTAAAATTTGTATAAATATGCTAAATGTTAATACAAAAAATATTTATCCTTGCTACGCGAAGTATGAATGTCCGCTAATTCAGCAATACATCTATACGGATACATTATACACGAGAGAGCACGAAGATAGAAGTTATAACAAAAAAAACAGAGACGCTGTTCTGTGGCGGGTGTTATGTAAAACAGATTCAGTCTTCAGTCGGTTGATGACAGTGATGGGAGACGCACGCGCGTAACGTGAGCGGCGTATTTTTGATTTTTAATTTATTTGGCTATAACAGCGCTAAACTTTATGTTTATTTGCATCAATTATAAAAAAGAATTATTAAGCAGTATGTTTCCATGTTTTTTTTTCTCAAATGTCTGAACTTTAAAATATTACGTCTTTTACTAGTGGTAACACGATGTTACACCACCGCACGCAGGGGACTATTTACCACAGTCTTTTAAAAGTTAAAGACGTAAGTAGTAAGTAGCGTTGAAATGAATTTGAAGTATACCAAATTCAATTCCGTTATATTCAAAAAAATAAACTGACATATTCATAGTCTGTTCAAAAACAGAAAATTGGATTTTCCTAAAGGACAAGGTAAAAAAATGTTGTCATCAAAATGCATGAAAACGTTTGGATTCTATTAAAATTTCAGCATCCTCCGTCAAATTAATAGAGCCGATTTATAAGAAAAGGCTTTCATTTTATCCAGAGATTTTCGTTTCACGGCGAATTAACTCGATTAACACGACCATATAACTTTATAACGGATTTAGAAATACGCGGGTCCCAAACGGTTCAGCATTTTTTGAAAGAACGTTATGTGATTTTAAATCATTGTTATCAAAACGTTTATAGATTGAGGTCACCATTTATGTAGTGATAGCTCTTTACGTGTGGATAAATTCAATAAAGAACATACCTTGCGTTTTAGTTAATTATTGTTACTTACACGGGAAGCCGGGTTGCGTGTTCTATGGAATGAAAGGTAACACTGAGATGATAAAAGATTAAGATTTATTAAATTTAGGTTTAAGTATTGATTACACTTGAAATGTTTAGAGAGTAATTACATATAATAAATAAATTAGTTCGCATTAAAGAATCAAGATTGATATAATCAACTTTACGCAAAACATCACACTTCACACACACTAACATCGTTGTATTATCAAAATTCTGATGAGCCTGCTTGTATACTTTATTTTAATTTCTGAAATCATACATAATTTTTGTATATTTATACCTATAATAAAATGACTTTCAAAATGAGAGCTCTAAAATTAATACTCAATGCTAGTCTTTAAGTCTTTGGTGATAATTAACAATATGTGTGTTCGTTTGCGTACTCTACTCTATTTAACAATTAGGAACTTCAGTCCTACGGGAAATTGTATACAAAAAATGTTTTCTTACGCGCGGTAAAAATAAAAGCATTAAATTGTACTGCAAAGTTTCTTGAAAATGTACGAAAAAAAAAAAATATTTTCATAAAAACGCACTACTTTGAACGACGTCACACACGTGGAGTTTTTTCAGAAATACAAAACTTTAAAAAGTCATAACACTGATAGTACCGTATAATACTATGCACAACACTCTTTCTTCTATCGTTCTTGCTCTTAATATAATGCTTTTTTTTCTTTCATCTATTGATATATTTAATATGCCCCTTAATTTATTTAAAAATAATTAAGATTCATTCTTTTTGGTTTCAAAACGCTCCCACTTGCTATTAAATAATGCTCACGCTTACACACACCGGAACACTTACTCCCACATAAATCCACTTACATTTATTTTCATACAAATACACAGAAATACCTTTTTGTTGTACCACAATTCAATATATATGATTTTAATTTGGAAACTTCGCTGGTCTGTCTTAAAACCGTATCTTATTTATGTTATTATACCATCGTCGACTGTTTGTTTCTGTGAAATCATTTTTTTTAATATCTAAAAATAATGGAAAATATTTTTTTCTTACGTTAAAATAGTCTATCAACAAATAAAAAAATAAAAAAGACACTTAGTTTCCTCATTTTTCTTGAAAATACTAACGTTTACAAATACTTACTTATAAAATTGACACGTATATATTCTACCCAGTAATTTTTAAGACAAAATTAATGCTTATTCACACACCCTCACCCACACTTTCGTACCCTCATACACACACAAAGAATCTCACCCTCCCTCTCTCTCTCTCACACACACACATTTTTATTCCATACCTAACTGTTCATGTAAAATGTATTTTAGTGGATATCTGTTATTGGTTTTATTTTATGTTTTTTTGTTTGGACATACATAAATACATATTAATTTTGGTATCCTGAATTAATAATACACATATTTTTTTTTTTTAAATTACATATCGTAATTTTTTAATATTTTTAAATTTCATTTTACAAATACTTCTAAGAGACATGAATTGAATATGAATGAAAGTAACATGTGTGCAACCAGTGGAGAGCTGAGGAAATCCTGTGATTTGACTGCGTGTGTAATGTTCTACGTTTTCCAATGGTTGCCGAATCTTCCACAACTCTCTTATTATCAGTTAATTTATGTGAACAAAGGACGTTGTTCAAAGTGGTTCATTTTTATTTAAATATTTTTTTTACATTTTTTTAGTAGTACGTTTTTACATAATTTTAACTTTTTTTTTTTTGTACAATTTCAAGAAACTTGGCATTAAAATTTAAAGCACTATTTTTTGCAACGCGTAACAAAAAACTTTATGAATCGAATTTCCCGTAGGGCTGAAGTTGCTTATTTGCGTTACAAGCCAGGCAGTCTCATAAAACCACTCTGCGCTGTTTTAATTTTTTAGAAGCTTAAAATGGCTGTTTTTAAATATTTATTGATTGTGACTGTTTATTCGAGAAACTGACCAATAGTCCAGTCACCATTCGTATTATATTCGTACCAAATCACAATGTTCATTATAATTTTGTTTTTACTAATATTGTCTCGGTAACGGCTAATGGACAACAAACTCTTTCCATTCACTGGGAAATATTAAGAGCGAACATTAAACGAGGCTTGTTTAAGAGCTTTTGTAATTTCCGCTACGTTTTGAATTAAATGCTTGAGACAACCTTCAAGAACACCCATTGAATGTTTCTAAGACAAAATTATTCCCAGTTAACTAGGTCGTAAGCGAAAGCTGTTAACGTTTTAAAACTTTGTTTCGAAGATTTACTATGATGAGATAATTCGAAACTAGTCTTCCACTGTGAATATTTTTATTTTAATTGAACATTCAAATTGATTTAGATGAATGATAGACTTCAATAGATAAATTATTTAGGAACTATTTTTCATCACTATTTTCATCATACATTAACCATTTGTCAATTACTCACTAACAGTTTTTTTATAAATTTATGACTATAATTATTCTTCTTAACAATTTAACGTAGTTATGCAGAAAGCAGCTAGCCACAGAAAAGTAAAACTGAAATAATAGCACTTTAGTGAAAAGAGTGAATTATCAAATCTTCACAACAGTTGGAATGTTTTTGACTTTAACAAATGATAAACAATGAATACATTTTTTTTATATTACAAACAAGAATCTAATTTTGTTTGACCAGTTTAAATGATTTTTAAAGTACCATTAGAATTTTCTAGTGCTGTGGGTGTTTTCTTCAAATTAAGAAATGCCATTTTTGTAATCGACACCATTTTCAGAAGGTGATTTTTTTATACGAAAGTGGTCTGGCTGATTTAAGCTGAACATAGAATTGACCTTACTGCACCCGATAACATCAATATCTATTTTTTTCAAAATTGTAGACTGGCTGCTTTTTGCATAACTACGTGCAATTATTTATTTTTACATCTTCAAAATATTTCTATCATTGAGAAAATTCCTTGGGGGGTTAGGTAGTTGAAAATAAAGTAAGTTTATTTATCATGTCATTTAACTTTTTAACGAATTAATTTTCACGGCCGAATACAATAATAATCAAAACAATAAATTTTTATTTTTGAATTAATCAAATATATTTCATAAATAGTACATGTTATTTTTAATCTATAAAAATCCACTTTCATACATCTAGTAATTTTTATAACTGTAACTCTCCGAAAAAAGAGGCTAACTCTTATGCTTTAAGAGTGAATTACACTGTTACAGTTATTTATTTATTAGAATTTATATAATTTTTAATACGAGTACATTAGTCAATAGAAAAAAATAAAAAATAAAATTTTATTTTATTTTATTTTCTTTTATTCAGGAAACAAACATTACGGTTACATAGTTTTATATTTTACACAGTTACACTTAACTCTAATGGACCAGTGAAGTTTCCATATTATAAAATAATTATATTATGTAAAGTACTAATGAAAGTACATAAAAGGAAAGGAAAAAAAAAACAAAGATGGAAGTTGTTTAAAAATTAAAATTAAAGTAAAAAAAGTTATATTAAAGTTTTTAGTCAGTATTTACATATAGAAATAACATTAAAAATGAAGAAACTTTTTTGTAAAAGTAATTAAAAGGTGAGAAGTAAAATGAAGAGTGAAAAACATGCTCAGATATAAAAAAAATAAAAAACATCTTCAATACTCTTATAGAATATAAAAGGAAACACAGAAAATACATTCATACTAATTAAAATTGAAAGCAGTTTTTAACTTGTTCAAAAGATTTCTTTAAATTTACTTGGAATTTATTTATTGATATATTGGTCTTAATAATTTTTAGTTCATTTGGGAGATTATTGTAATTTTTGACACCGTTGAAGACAAAACTATTATTTTGACCATGACTTGTGTGTGAATGATTTAGGGATTTTAATATTATTTTGGCGTCTGAGTGACTTATTCATCTCAAATTATTATTTCTTTCTTACTGTATAAATTTGTATAATGGAATTTATTTTATAAATAGCGTCTACTGTATGAGCTTTAAATAATTTTAATGTATCATTTTCGAGTTGAATGTTAAGGGTTTCTTTAAAATTTATTTAATAATCAATCTTTGTACTATTTTAAGAGGGCTTAATATATTTATACAATTGAGTAATAAGCTATTTTTAAATTATTGATTTTTAAAATATTCCTTAGTCCAAAAAATACGTATATACATTTTCGGATACGTTTAACTAGTTTACTAATATGGTCTTTCCATATCAATTAATAATCATCATCATCATTTTCTCCACCTAATGGTGCATAGGGCACTGGATTGGTACACCAATCGCAGTATGTCCAGTTAAACCAACATGCAAACCAATATACAAAATCACCATACACCTTCACCGTAGTTCTTGCACAAAAATATAAAACCAACACGACATGCATTTTAATAAGCACATGCACTGATTAGGACAAACATGCACTGATAAAATTATAAAATATTTTGTTTTTTGAGAATTAATGAAACGGTAGACATAGAAAAGACGGTAAGTGGTTTTATACTAATATTTAATAACATTTAGTAAAATGTCTGATCACAAAGTTAATGCTTTAAATATTAATATTAAAAAAATGTTTCATTAAGGTTTTCCTGTATAAACAGTTAACATTTCAACTGTACATTCTGTCAGTAACAAAGTTAAGATTTTATTTGAACTTTTGACGCTTGTTTTCCATGACAAGTAAAAGCTATTAATTAGAATAAAATAAATAGAACAACTTTTAAGCACCAGTTTTATTGATGTTCGGTAAGTATTAATTTTGAAAAAATAAAAGACTTAGGCATTTGCTAAACGATTGCGGCTTTTGTTGAACAAAAAACAAAGTTTCGAAAATAAATGAAAAACAAAAAACTTTAGATAATTTCATTGTTGTCATTTAATTTTATAAAACGTGTATAACATAATCATTCTAAAAGAATTTAAAATTGTTTTTGACTCGAAGCAGTTTATTGTAAAAAGAATCGATCATAAGCTTTTTGTTATATATATTTTTTTTTCATCATCCTCCTTTTTGGCACCCAATATGGTACTGCAAAGGCGTGGACCCGCTTATTTAACTGTCATTAAAAAATATGTACATCTTTTTATTTTTGTTTCAATTTTGCATTTTGCAGTTTCACATTTTGCATTTAGAAAAACAAATATTAAAGTCTGTGTTCTTAGATTTTCAAAACCGTGTTATTTTTTTAGGTCTTGCTGTGGGTTCGTCCATTCTGCCGACTTTTTATGCCACATTGCAGACTCCAGCGTTCATAATATGCATAATAACCCTGAAAATCAGTCATCATATTACTATAATGTAATGAATGTAGTTCTCGTTATTAATGTTTTTCTTTTTTTTTTTTTAAATTCTTGCAACTCACATAGCTGCGTCGACAGTCAGTTATAAGCGATAACTGATAAATAATATTAGTTTTTTCCTTACTTACATTATTTTTCGTTTTTATGAAAAAATTATAAATAATCTATTATTGTTCCAAAATCAATAATAAGTGAAAACATTTTTGGCTTCAATTTCAAACTACAACAGAAATGGAGAATGTTTTAGACGAGGAATACGGAAGTTCGGAGTATTGACATGCCTACCTGTCATTTGCTGGTTTAAATAGCCACTTTATACCCTGTGTAACACTCGCCATGTTTGAATGACGACATTTTTTCAATTACTCCATCCGTTGATTTTATTAAAGTTATAGAACTGAAACCTTTATTGTTTGAAAGAGATTCATCTGATTAAATTATTTCACATACTAGGCAATGCCATAAGATAATTTTCCTATTTTTTTAAACTTCTTCTAAGACCATTTTTTTATCAACAATATTTTGAGTTTGTCCAAATGTTTTAAGATAAAATACTGTATTTCACCCTTATTGAATTAAAAAAACTAGAACATTACAAGAGAAATAGATACAATGTGTAACTATTTTTGAACAAAAATATCTATTCAAATGAAACACTTTTTAATTTTTTACCACATACGAGTTTAATATAAAAACACTACTGTGTTATTTTTTAATACTAAACACTAGTGTTAATGAAAACATTTTAGTTTGTAAGTGTACATTCTTGATGGAAGTTCTTCGTAATTTAAATTTGTTTCAACAGAGAAAGAAAACATTTTTGAGAAGGAAATATGGGAGTGTGGGCATTTACAGGGCTTGCGATCTGTCATTGGCTGGTTTAAGTGGCCAATTTACACAATGTGTAACATTTACCATTCTGCCTATGTTTAAACATCCACATTGTACGAAGTATTTCATCTGTTGACCTTCTCAAAAATGATTTCCCTCTCTGTTGCAACAAATTTAAATATGAACAACTCGCTAGCGAGAAAATCCAGCCAGTCTGCAAGCATTTGGACATACTCAAAACATTGTTCATTGTAATTTATTAAACAAATTAAAGACGAGCGATACCCTAATTCACAAATTTGTGGTTTAAATTATCACTTGTCTTTTATTTCTGTTATAAACTAGTGTTATTATATTAAACTCGTGTGTGAAAAAAAATTACAATGTGTTTTATTTTAAATAAATTAAAAATGTTTTTCCACAATGTGAATGTTGATACAATAAATAATATCTGTTTGATTCATCCATCTGATTCGTTTTCTTTTTATTATAAAAGTCTTAAAAATCTCAGCGCACTTCAAAAAGAATATCGACCAAAAATGAGGAAGGTAACATTTATTTGAGTTTTAATCCATTTAAATATATTTGGTCAGTAAAAAGATGTTCTCCGTTATCTTTAGTAAATACTGTCACTGGAGTGAGAAAGGTCAACTCTGATACGCGGAGCTTAGAAGAGAACCAACCATGAATGAACAATTATTACAAAAAGGACAACACGTCCATCAGGATTAGGATCTATGTAGTTCATGAAAACCGTTTTTGACATTTTCATTTCTTACTAGCGCATCCATTGTAAGTTTTAAGTTGTAAATGCAGATCTAAGACAGACATTAAAATCCGTTGGTTTTCTGGTATTTACTTTAGGACAAATCAGAACCTTAAAGAATAAACCATGGGAGTCACATTAGATGAAATTCGATTTTGTGATTTAGAGATTTCCAAAACATTATAACTTTTGAACCAAATGAGATAATTTCAATCTATCTTCTTCTTCACGTGTCATGTCGGGCCCCCCCGACGTTGACGATCACTTGGGAGAAAGCTTCCCTATCCTGAGTAGTGCGAAACAGCTCCTCCACAGTTCTATGTCGAGCCGGGAGATTCTTCGCACCCCTGGTCCATTTAAGGACCGCCCGGGACTCGGGGCCGTTGTTTGGTTTCTCTTCATAGTGATATCCTGGGAATTATTGACCTAAGTGGTTTCCCGTTGCCTTATTCGGTGGAATTTTCTGTCGGGGTTACCTACCCTTAGCTGAAGGGGTCCCGTTTTATGGCGCCGGACACTCGCCATTCATCCTCTCCCTATCTGCTATGGCACTGATGTTAATGCCAGTGGACACATTGCCCAGGGCTCGCGGGGCCAAAGAGACCACTCATGGATGCAAGGGAGTAGGACTATTGGTAGTGTTGCTGATGGAATGCAACTGCGGCATTACACGGCATTTTATATGTACATATTTTCCAGCAAAATATTCACCATCGCGGCCCTACCAAAATTTGAGCCCTATAAAGATCTATGAATTTATTATTGTTTTCAAAAACATTTTTCACTTTGTGATATGACATTTTACACTTATTTGTTTATAAATTTGTATTAACCACTTGAATTTTTTTATTACACTTCGACCGGTTTCAAGAAATTCGTTAAATTCCTGACGATGAGGTAGTAACCTCGAAACCGGTCGAAGAGTAATAAAAAAATTAAAGTGGTTTATACAAATTTATAAACAAATAAGTTTATATTTTTAATTGTTTACATATTACAACACAGATGAGGAACATTTAAGAGAAGATAATATAAAAGTCTAGGCCCTCTGCAGGGCTTATGACCTGTCATTGGCTGGTTTAAGTAGCCACTTTACACTCTGTGTAACATTCACCGTTCGCCCATATTTGAATATCTTTGTTCCTTCAATTCTTTCATCTGTTAATGTTTGTAAAGTTAAAGAGTTGAAACCTTGATTTTTGCAGGTGAGATTCATCTAATTGAATTATTTCACCTGCATATTAGGCAACGCCTGAAAATTTTTCAATTTCTACACTTCTTCATGGAACAGGTGGATTTATCAACAATATTATTTAAAAAATTCAAACTCATACGAAAATAGCGTATCAGAGACGAATTATGTTTTTTCCACTAAAATCAAATTGGACTTTGGGTTTTTATTTCAGCTTAAAAAGCCATTTTTATTTCGAAAGTTGACTGGGTATTTTATTCACGTATAAAATAGCTTACAGCGATAATTTCTGCATTTAAACTTCGAAACGGCAAAAAGTGAACTCCCGTTTTTTATTCTCTAAGGTACAGAAGTTTGTACCATAGCGGAATTGCAATATAAAAAGTTAATATTTTTCTAACCCGATATATCAACAAAAATTCATCAAAAACCCGTACTGAATTAATTTTTTATTTATTTTTTAAATAACTTAGTTGCTCTTTTATTTATAATGATATTGCAGTTTGTAAAGAAATAGTTAATTTACACAACCAAACGGATGACATTTGTACGCTAAACTGATCCTCAGAAGGTATTGCTTGGAAATAATTACTTTATGGTGGTTATTTGTTACCTACTAAACGTCGCGTTATGTCGATTGCCTAGTAGGTTCCACATAAATTGCTAAATATTAATCCGCGTTGATATCGTTCCGTAAAAATCGTTTCGTGAGAACTTTTTTTACTTCACGCTCGTTTTGATCTTCAGACTAACATGGTATGTGTAATGCATAGATATACTAAAAGATTGTACTTGCAGTTTTATTATCTTTTATTTATACAAAAGATACAATATATAAACTTAACTAAATTTAATTTAATAAGGAATGGAAATACTCTAAAAGGTTTCAGCTCTTTAACTTCACAAACATCAACAGATGAAAGAATAGAAGGAATATAGATGTTCAAATATAGGCAGAATGGTGAATGTTACACAGTGTGTAAAATGGTCACTTAAACCAGCCATTGACAGGTCATAAGCCTTGTAGATGCCTAGACTTCTATATTACCTTCTCTTAAATGTTTTTCATCTCTGTTGTAAAATGTTGATTTAAAAATTTCCTAAAATATACCGGATCTTGTCTTGAGGCAGTAATTTTTATTTTTTTTGTCCTAGCTTTGATTTTATTTTATAAGTGCCTGTATTTATTATAAGAAATTGTATTTACCATCGTGAGAATGGACTGCGTTGGTCCGTCAAATAAATAAATAAATAAAAACAAAACTGATTTCACAATAAAAAATGCTTTTGTAAAGTTTGGTTTGATAATTATAAAAGTTCAGTTTATTATTTTTTTTAAATCAACTAAATATACTGGCGTTTCTTTATTGCAAAAACCGCGCTAAAATTTTAAAACGCGTGGTAATGAAATGAGGCTCAGTTACATAACAACTGAAATTCATTATATCTGCGATAAATTATATTATTTAAAACGCTTCCTCGAATATTCAATTTAAGTTTCAATTGAAAATAAAATGCTTCGGGTATACAATAAAGAAGATAACACCAAGGTCAATTTATTAAATAAAGAAGAATAAAAAATGTGTATTCTTTATTCTAAGTTCTTTTTATAATCATTGAACTGTAGATAAACTCATTCTTTTAGGTCATTTACATCTGAGATACACACAAGTTTTTATGTACCTATACTAAAACTTCAGACATACACACGTTTAGCTATTAGAAAGAAAATTCCAGGTTTTACGTATTGTTTTATCTCGCAACACTTTTTTTAGTCATAACAAATTATAATATCACACCTTTATTATTTATTTTATAGATCAAACGCCTAGAGAGCTTTAAAAAGAGACACATAAAAAGTCAGTTTTGAGTTGGGTATATCATTTGAAGCGTAAAATTATGATCTTTAAAATGCAAACGTCAACATGGTAACTTAGAAAAAAGTTGCGTAAATGTAAATTATTTCCTTTTCAATGAAACGTAAGCCAGTAAAGGCAAACAGGATTTACTGACAGTTTTGGTAGATTTTTTAATTTTTAAAAAGGACATAATTTTTGCTAAAAACATTTAGCTTGTTTCATTTGAATTATCTATTAACAATTCTTGATGGAATTCCATTGCAATGATGTAATAACTTATATTTATATGTAAGTTATTAATTAAAAAATACATGGTACACTTCCACTTATTTATTTTGACCAATTAGCGCTTTCACCCTCTAATGGGCATCTTAAGACTGGTGAATATTATACAGTGTAGCTTGTGTTTAGGTATTTTTATTATAAAATATTTTAAAAACTGGCAAGTTTTAAATTTAAAGTACTAACATATATGCATAGAATATTTTACAATACCATGATATTTATTTGTTTCTTCTTTTTTGGGTGATACCGTGTGTGTTGGATTTGTTCCGACGTTTCGGCTACCATTGCAGGAGCCATCTTCAGGGTAAACTGAGTGTGCGAAACGAAGCGTCGGAACAAATCAAACACACACGCTATCACCCAAAAAGAAGAAACGAATTGATAACAGTGACTGTGAAAACCTTCATAACTATTTACCATGATATTTGTGTAGATTATTATTAATTTTTAAAAAAACACAAAATTTTGTAAAAATAATTATCAAAGTCAACATGAACATGATCGCAATACCGGAGAAAAGGTAAAAAATGGACTTCCGTTTAGAAAAAAGGGCGAAGTTACAAAATTCAAATTTATATAAAGCGGTAAAAAAAAATATTATATCGGAAAAAACATTTACGAAAAAAAAAAAACTAAATTCAAACTTACAATATTTGAGTTTGTCCAAATGTTCGTAGACAAAAGACCTATCAAATAGAAGAATTTAAGAAATATGGATGTTCAAACATAGGCAAAATGGTGAATGTTACACAGTGTGTAAAGTGGCCACTTAAATTATTATTATTATTATGGATAACTTATATAGCGCCATTTTCGTAATAAAATACCTCAAGGGCGCTTTACATGGTGATTCTAATGTTAAGTTAATTTAATTGAAGCTTTTAAATTTGTAATTTAATTAAAATAATTTATTTTGTTGTCACGTGCTACGGATTTATTCAAATGATTTAGAGAACAAGTGGGTTTTAAGTTTTTTCCGAAACATCACTTCACTTTCACAGCCTCGCACCTCTGCTGGGAGAGCATTCCATGCCATAGGGCCTGCGACCGCAAATGCGCGTTCACCAAATTTAGTGCGCTGTTTGCGTAGAGGTATAATAACTTTTCCTCTCGCCGTAGACGTAGCTGATCTAAGCGTGAGACGCCTTTCAGCCAGTTCATCTGGAATGCATAGTTCCCTTAGATATTAAACCAGCCAATGACTGGTCATAAGCCCTGTAAATGCCTAGACTTCCATATTCACTTATTTATGGTATTCTCCATCCCAGTTGTATTTTGTTAAAATTCAAACCGGTTAAGAATTATATTTTTAACAACTTTTAAATGAAATATAGGTAATTAATGTAATAAAATATTTGTAAATAACCTACTAACCAACTTTTTGTCTACCGGTTTCAAGACGTACCCGCCTCTTCGTCGGGACACTAATTAAACCAACATGCAAAATCCACTATACACCTTAACCATAGTAGTAAAGTGAATTTTGCACGTTAGTTTAATTGGTGTCCTGGCGAAGAGACGGGTACGTCTCGAAACCGGTAGACTTAGAAAAATCGGTAAGTTACATTGCTAATATAAGAGCTCATATAGGAATATGTTTACGTTTGCCTTATTTCAAGGTTCAAAGTAAAAAAATAAAGTAACAAACAATAAGAAATAAAGTTAACAAACTACAACAGGGATGGAAAACACATTAGAAAAGGCAATACAGAAGTCTAGGCATTTACTGGTCTTGTGACCTGTCATTGGCTGGTTTAAGTGGCTGTATAATAAACTTGATTAGTACTTACGGTTAACATGTTACAACAGAAATGAAGAACATTTTAGAGAAGATAATATAGAAGTCTAGGCATCTACAGGGCTTATGACCTGTCATTGGCTGGTTTAAGTGGCCACTTTACACACTCACCATTCTGCCCATATTTGAACATCTACATTCCTTCAATTATTTCATCTGTTGATGTTTGTGAAGTCAAAGAGCTGAAACCTTTATTTATGCGAGTGAGATTCAATTAATTGAATTATTTCATCTACATACTAGGAAAGGCCTGAAAATTTTATTTTTTCCATTTTTTATACTTCTTCATGGACCAGGTGGATTTATCAAAAATATTTTGAGTTTGTCCGAATTTATGTAGACAAGGACTGGATTCAACTCCCTAAAACCAGCCAATGACAGGTCATTAGCCCTGTAGACGCCAATACTTCCATATTACCTTCTCTAAAATGTTCTTCATTTCTGTTGTAATATTTTGATGTTAACAGCTCCCCAGGGAGTTGATTCCAGTCCTTGTCTACAAAAATTTGGACAAACTCAAAATATTGTTGAATTATTTATATCTTTTTTTAAATAAACAATAATAACTAGCAAATTACAACAGGGATGGAAAATACCTTAAAGAAGGGAATATGGAAATCTAGGCATTTACATAATGGTGAATGTTACACATTGTGTAAAGTGGCTACTTAAACCAGTCAATGATTGGTCATAAACCCTGTTAATGCCTTGCCTTCCATATTCCCTTCTTTAAGGTATTATCCATCCCTGTTGTAATTTTTTAATCTTTATGACTCCCGAGGGGGTAAAATCCAGTATTTTGTCTACAAACATTTGGACGAACTCAAATATTGTAAAACAATAATCAGTTGGTCTAACACAGCTCTTCGATTTTCAAGTGAGTTCATTATATTTTATTATATTTGTTCACTTTAGTTAGACATGTTACTGTTTTTTTAGGGTGAAAGCTAGTGGGTGAAATCAAGTCTTTTGTAATTAAAATATTTAACAGACTCAAAATGTTGTAATTATTTTAAGTATTTTCTAATATTTCCTTTCCTTCAGTAACTTCTTTGGCTTGCACCGTCCAGATTATAAGCACGCAAAAATCACTTCACCAAATTTGAGGCTACCTTGGCTTTTTAAAAACCTTATATATATATAATTTAATGATCAGAATTAAAAGGTTACCAATAATATTTTTAAAAAAAGACCCGGAAATTATGTTGTGTACATAAAACCTTCAAAACACAACCTTAAAACTACTATTTTTCAAAACAGTATTTTTGGGTGTATGAATTTTTCCTGAACAGCTAGGTGTCTAAACAAACACAAAAAAATGCTAAACAGATACCTCTATAAACAAACTCAAAAAGTTTCTCACGGATACACACATAAAATGAATCAGGTTGTGGTCCCGTGGCTAGTGTTGCGGACTCACGAATCAGAGGTCCAAGGTTCGAACCCCACTCTAACCAAATTGATTCCCATTTATTTATTTATTAATTTTATTTTATTTGGGTTTTTTACAGCTATTACAGAAAACAACAAGTAGAAATACATTAACAATACTAGAGCCAATCAAAAAAATCCACTGTAAATCTAATAATACATAATATTTATTAATTTTATTTTATTTGGGTTTTTTACAGCTATTACAGAAAACAACAAGTAGAAATACATTAACAATACTAGAGCCAATCAAAAAAATCCACTGTAAATCTAAAAATACATAATATATTAGAGAAAAAAATTACGTAATTGTATGTGTGTGACGTTTGTGTTCATGTGTGTGTATGTGAATGTGTATGTGTATGTGAATGAATGAGGGAGATTGTGTGCATGTGCGTGTGTGAATAAATGAGGGAGAGGGTGCGTGTGTGTGGGTGCGTAAGTATAAAAATATAAATAATTCAAAACTTGCAATTATATTGAAAAGTGTACAGGAAAGATATTAGTTAGAAGTTTGATTATAAAAATAAAATTAAAAACTAATAATTTATATCCACTTTCAAAACCTTTTTGTAAATATTTAAGTCAAGAAATGTTTTAAGTTTTCTTTTTTTAAAGTATGGTAAATTTTTAAATCCTTTTTTTGAAAAAAAAAGCATTTCATTGTAAAATTTAATTGATTAACACTGAATAAATAATGTGCAACGAGTCCCATACAATACGGTAGGTAACCACAAAATGCAGTGAATACAATGTTGTGTCAACAATAAGACATGGTAGGTATGACAGTATGGGTACGTTAATTCAAAACGAACATACAAATACATATTATATGCACCTACATAATAAATAAATAAGAAAAACATATAAGTTTGATAGAAAATATTCGAATGATAGAAATCAAGTGTCACAAACAGTTGGCCCGCAGTACGAGGATACTTGATTATGTTAAAAGATCTTCTCACTATAAAGCTTATATTTATTCAGGGATAAAGAGGAACGGAGAGGAATATGCCGACAAAGACAATTTATTACCTATGGCAGTTTTGATAAATTTAATATTATTTGTAAATATATCTGTCGTTAAATTTCCTGTTGTAAGTATCCATAATACGGTTAATCGTAGCGTTTTTTGTAAAATTTGTTCTGCATTTAGGTATCTGGAAAAGTTGTGTATAACGCGTTTGTCTTTGTGGTACCTTAAGATGAATGCGTTATTTACAACTTTTATAGTTATTTATATTTATAGGGAGTTATTTACAACTTGTTGAAAATGCCTCCAAAATCGAAATGTTTGGGTAAATAATAAAATATTTACATACGCAAATATTTCCTTTTTCCTTAAAAAAAAAAAAAAAAATGAACAAACACAAAAAAGAACATGTTTATTTTATTTCATTATTAGTTTACAAAACAGTTCACAAAAAACAGATAAACGGAATTGAATACAGGTCAAGAGTAAATACATACAAACATTTTATCTATTTAATAAATTTTATTTTGTATTATGTCGTTGCCAGTCTTAATTGGGTCAGTACCCCGTAGTAAGACGGGCAGGTGTTTTTTAAATATAAATTTAAAAATTTCTAAAATATATTTTTTTTTAAATCTAATATAACAGTGATGGAGCAGGAAGTGACTAATTGTAACATTATTTTTCCCGAATACCTATTTATTGCGTTGTACTTAACTGTTTTTTTAATTTAATTATAGAAGTATTATCAATAAGATCGTTGAATTTGCTGATACATAATCTTGAAAAAGTCCTGAAAAAGAAATCAAGTAAAGTAGGTAGCTCAAAATAAATGTCCTACTTTTTTATTATTTTTATTTAGTCTTCAAATTGTAAAAACATAATAATTGAATGTCCTAATATTTATTTATATCTAATTATCATAAAATCAGTTTTATGTGTCTCAAACATTGCGGAAATTAAACCTACCATCGAAAGAATGATTTTTTTTTATCTTCATACTTATAGAAATTGAATTATTTTTAATAATCGGGAATACACAGTCAGGTGATAGTTCTTCAATGTTTCGTTAACCTAGCCGGACCGAAGGGGGGGATTCGAATTCCCCATAGACCGATTTTAATTCGATAACTCGAGTATTATTAAAGCTATTTGCCGTATATTTTTTTTAATCGTGAAAATAAGAGAAAGAGGCATTTTCCTTTTTTTGATTTTAAATGTTCAAATCGTTAAGTATTAAAACAAAAAAGACGTAAATAATAAAAGGGTCGATTTCGCTCTATGTACATTAGCATTCGTTTAACTAACAAAAATTAATGAAATACACGAATAAGTAACATATATTTATTTATTTATTTATTATATATACGGCCTAAGCCAATTACAACAGTTACACGAAGAAACATAAATGCAAGAAACTGAACAAAAAGAACATAAAACTATTTAGCAAAGACAAACAAGGGCAAAACAATAATTGTATACGTACGTGAAAACATGAATTAATTACTGCACGATCATAAACACTTCCAACTTTTTAATCTCATGACGCTACTAGTATAATATACCAGTAGGCGCTGGGGTCATTTGGTCCCCCCGTTCAGATCATGTGTAGTTTTTGGATGCTTAGTGAGGAAAAGGTTAAAGGCATAAAGTAGAAAAGGTTCTTCTTCGAGATTTTTTTTTTGCCGAGAACTATCAAATTTATTTTGTGTAATTAAGTACATTGATTAACCTATTTACTGTTTTTTGACTTGTTTGTGAACATAATTGCATACTACACGTTGAGCATTTTTTTTTTTAAGTTGTCTAATATTATTATTCCACGCCCATATATATTACAAAAAAAATACTATAAACCTCCGTAAAATAGACTTATATCATTAAAATACTTTAATGTTCTTATGCTGAGAGTGGACAAAGATGTGAGAAGGAGGTTGAGGTATACTTAAAGTAAAATGCGGCTTCCTACCCTACTGATGTATGGTTTGCAATATCATATACTTAGGGGTTGTGAATAGCGAACAGCCCCTAAGAGCCTTGTAAACAACGAGACCCGACTTGAGCAGGTGTACGGAAAAACTATTGTGGCAGACACTTAGCGTTCTGAAATAAATGTATTAATCATTTAAACTCCAAAAGGTTATTTCACGAAAATTAAAAACATTATTTCACGAAATAAATTGAAATTAAAAAACTGTTTTCATTAATTTCTAATTTATTATTGAGTAAAAAATGTAATGAACACCAAATGAGCAAATAAACGGTTCATTTGGTCCGATAACAATTTTTTTTTCATCTATTTAATAAAAAAAATTTGCACCACAACAGACTAAGAGGCCAACAAACACTTATTTTAATACTCAAAGAACATTAATAAAACCAAACATACAAAAATATTTTTTAATCAGATATTCATTTCAGCCTACATCTGCAACCGATGGTACAAAATCCAGTTCATTGGAACACCAAATTCAAGGTATCTCGATTATCTGTTACGTGAATTTAAGTCAATCAGCTTTACGCTTCAGGTAGCGGTCAAGGGACGAGAAGAATGGTAGGCGAATGCGTTAACCGCTACACCACTACGCGGATTTATCTCCCCTCGTTTATCCCTTTCACGATTTTTACCTGAGAGCAAAAATCGAGTCATAAACACTACTCCAGGGTTTTGGTTGTCAATGTTCTTATACCTTTACTTTACAATAATTTATTATTATATGCCTTCTTATTTTCATTAAAATAACCAAATAACTCAAATAATTATAATATTAACAAAAACAAAACTAAAACAAAACATAACCCCGTTTTTCCGAAGGGATAGACAGAGAAAAAAGAACGACACATTACTTTTTTGAGTTTGTCCAAATTTTTTTAGATAAGGACCGAATTAAACTTCCTGGGGAGCTGTTAATATTTATTATTTATTTATCTTTTATAAAAGAAATATTAGCGTTCTTATAATTCATCCAAATATTTCAATTTTTGTGGCCATTTTCAACGAGTTGTAAATAACTCACTATTAGAAAATGGAAATAAAGTTGAGGTAGAGTAGGGTTTGAACCTCGGGCCTCTGGCCCTTGAGTCCGCAACACTAGCCACCACAACCACAACCCGATTCATAACATATTACAACAGAGATGAAGAACATTTAAAAGAAGGTAATATAGAAGCCTAGGCATCTACAGAGCTTATGACCTGTCATTGGCTGGTTTAAGTGGCCACTTTACACACTGTGTAACATTCACCATTCTGCCCATATTTGAACATTTGTATTTCTTCAATTCTTTACCCGTTGATACTTGTGAAGTTAAAGAGCTGAAACCTCTATTTTTGCGGGTGAGATTCACATATTTGAATTATTTCACCTACATACTAGGCAACGCCTGAAATTTTTATTTTTTCAATTTATATGGACTTCTACTTCTTCATGGACCAGGTGTAATATTTTGAATTTGTCCGAATTTACGTAGACAAGGACTGGATATAACTCCCTGGGGAGCTGTTTATATTCACATATTACAACAGAGATGAAGACAATTTTAGAGAAGGGGGAGGAGAAGAATCTTCATTTTTTACCTCTTTTTCACTTTATTCATATTAATGTAAAATAAATATGACTTTCGGAAATATAGATCGATAACACGATATTTTGGAACCCTGATACTCGAACCATTTTTCATCTGTCTAGTCGTACCTAAATAACTGTTCTAGAATGTGAAAATCGAGTTGTTGAATGTTTCATGTGCGGAGGGAAAACCTTAAACACGTTTAACGACAAACGAGACAATAATCACGCCCTTATTTTTTAAGCATTATTTTTAATATAGAGTACTAGCGCACCCGACAGACGTCGTCCTGCCTGAACGTTGGCTTGCCTGCTATTTATTACCTTGGAAAAAGCCTTTTTTTGTGATTATATTCCAAAATGAATGTATGTAGGTACTTGTTTATGGTTGAATTCCAAAACACAAAAGAATTTTTTTTCACAAAATAATTGAAGATTTTAATATCTACGAATACGCAGAGCGCAAAGATCTATATTTCTCTAAAAACCGCACGTAAATCGGTTAAGCCGTTTAGGAGGAGTTCGGTGATATCACACGTACAAAGGAATTATTTTTATAAAGATTTATAGAAAACGTATATCAGAAGCAAATCCATCTAAATCCACAGCCAATTCGATCGTCCAGTTAATCAGTCAAATATTTCAAAATTACAAGTTCTGAGAATTTTAAAAATAACATTGCCAATAAATATGTTTAATAAGCCGTTAAGGAGGAGTTCGGTGATACCACAAGTACAAAGGAATTATTTTTATAAAGATTTATAGAAAACGTATATCAGAAGCAAATCCATCTAAATCCACAGCCAATTCGATCGTCCAGTTCATCAGTCAAATATTTCAAAATTACAAGTTCTGAGAATTTGAAAAAATACCATTGCCAATAAATATGTCTGCTTTTTCAATAAAAGAAATGAAACATTTTTTAAGTGATTCAATTCTGTATAAAATTTTCGCATTTCAAATATGTAAATAATTTTTTTGTGATATTTTGTAGTTTTCCTATTGGTGCATTAGATTGAAAATAAAATATTAGATAAAACTGCATAACTTGACTAATTAACTTGATTTTGTTTGCATCTCTATTCTATAAATATTCGTATGTTGGTTGAGAGAGCTTTAAAATCAATGAAGCATTTTGTAAATAATACAATATTATGTTTTAAGGTATTTGAACTAAAAACCAGGGGAGAATCGTCCGTATAAGATTGCGTTAGAACGAGATGGATATATGTCGAACGAACAAATTTACGAAACAAAATTGTGACCGAATAAGCTTGCAGCAGGCTGATTACAGCAAGCATGATTACATCAGCTTATTTCTGCATACAAATATGTATATTGTATTAAAATTCTTAAAACCTAGTTGGTGTTTTTTCTTCTTGAGTAAGCTTGCAGATTACAGATATTATTTAAAGATTGTCTATTTGGAAAAAAGTGTTACAGGCTTATTTTGCTTGCGTATAATCCAGTTGACATATGGCATAGGACATGTGGCGCTCGACGTGGCCCCTTTTGGCATTATTCATTAGTAGAAAGACCCAGCTCGGTGCTTCGTGTTGACATTTCAATCATAATGAAAATAATACCGACTGAATGTCATTGTAATATTTTTTAATAAACTTCTGTTCCAACGTGGTTTTAAAATAACGTAGAATATAACGTAAAGTAGATAAATATATCGCAAAGTTACTAAAAATGCTGTTGGAGTGGATTTGATAGATTATAATAATCAATTAACCAATAATTGGTAATAATCTTTGGATGGTAACGGCTTAAGCGGAAAGGTTATATTCACAGGACCACAGGCAAATAGCCATTTACATATAACTTACGGGCGGATCGAAAATGAAGCTACCTAAGTAGGAAAAAAAAAATTTTTTTTCAAAAACCATTTATTTCTCAACTTAGTCTCCTTTTACTTAGACACATTTAGTAAGACGATATTCCAACTTTTTAATACCATCTGAATAATACGTTTTCAGGAACCTCTCAAAATACGCGTTAGTTTCGGTAATCACTTTTTCGTTTGAGCTGAATCTTTTTCCTGCAAGACATTTTTTCAAGTTTGGAAACAGGAAAAAGTCACTAGGAGCTAAATCTGGAATAAAAAGTGGATGATCAACCAATTCTAAGTGTATTTCACGTCATTTTAGCATCGCATCTAATGCTGTGTCAACCGGTGCGTTGTCTTGAAGAAGGAACACTTTTTTCTTCTTTAAATGTGGTCGTTTTTAGTATTTTAGTCCTCCTTACTCTCGTATATGTACCTACATACAACCAATTCAATCTTCTGAACACATCCTGTAGTCATGTCCCTTTCCCTTTTTCTATGATTACCGAATGGAGCTTCTCGCTACTATCCGTGGCCCTGTTATAAGTCCTGTCAGATATACAGATATGGTGGCTTCTAAAAAGAATTTCAAGGCTTTTAAAAAGTTTTGTAATTATTTCGGCGAAGTGATCATGTCCAATCAATTCAATCCCAGTCAGCGAAGAATTCACTTCCCCCTTTTCTCAATCCAATGAAATACATATTATGTACTTCTGGATTACTTTCTTTCGGCACAAATATGCTAAGGCTACCATATTACAGAGAGCTCCTTCGGGCAGCTTTTCTCGTTCGACAACGAGCAAATTTTCCGTGTATATGGGCACCGCCAATGAGACTTATGTCCTCAAATACGGTGTGCGGTATGTGGTGGGCAAGCTGTACCTTCAAACATGTAGGTACAAATTAATGAACATTTTTTTCAGATAACCTTTAATAAAAATCACTGCTTGCCACGGCTAAAAACCTCGAATATTGTTAATGTAAAGTACCTCTCTTTTTGTATTACCCCTTGACGTTGAACTAATATGAACGAGAAAGCTTTTCACAACTCACCAATCGCATTAATATTCGCAAAACGTGTTTAGTTTGTCACGGGGTGAAAATAATTACTTATTCTAAGGGCCAATAATTCGTGGCTAAATCTCCCTCTCACTCCTTTAGGAACACTCGTGTTCTTGGCGTAATTAATGATATTTATTACGTTTACTGGGTGCAAGTTGGTATCAATAATAAAATTTAATTTATTTTAAGCAAAGGTAACATCTAAAATTCACTAACATTTTGAAATATTTTTATTATGAGTACTGTTTGTCCAATAAATAGTCACACAAATCTTAACAAAGCCATCAAGGAGAATATCATGCTCTACAAGATGATATTGACTCTTTTCATGACTGGTGCAAAATAAATAACCTTGAATTAAATATCAACCAATGCAAAATAATTTCTCACCTTAGATATAAAAAAAATTTGCCAATAAATTGACTGTATATTTGTAGAATTAACCTGGATTCCATAATGCCTGTCTAATGTATAAACTTGTCTTTTCTTTTCTTTGTTGTATTCATTCTATAATTTTTTACTGTATTATTATTGTTTTTCGTTATATGATTTGTTTAAATTGGACGTTATCAGTAAATTTGTTAAATACAATAAGATTATTT